>NC_081375.1:11746131-11816131 GCF_030684315.1 Stegostoma tigrinum
ACCAACATCACTATCACCAACATCACCAACATCACTATCACCAACATCACTATCATCAACATCACTATCATCAACATCACTATCACCAACATCACTATCACCAACATCACTATCATCAACATCACTATCACCAACATCACTATCACCAACATCACCAACATCACTATCACCAACATCACTATCACCAACATCACCAACATCACCAACATCACTATCACCAACATCACTATCACCAACATCACCATCATCACTATCACCAACATCACTATCACCAACATCACTATCACCAACATCACTATCACCATCATCACTATCACCAACATCACCAACATCACTATCACCAACATCACTATCACCAACATCACTATCACCAACATCACCAACATCACTATCACCAACATCACCAACATCACTATCACCAACATCACTATCACCATCATCACTATCACCAACATCACTATCACCAACATCACTATCACCAACATCACCAACATCACCAACATCACTATCACCAACATCACTATCACCAACATCACCAACATCACTATCACCAACATCACTATCACCAACATCACTATCACCAACATCACCAACATCACTATCACCAACATCACCAACATTACTATCACCAACATCACTATCACCAACATCACTATCACCAACATCACCAACATCACTATCACCAACATCACTATCACCAACATCACCAACATCACTATCACCAACATCACCAACATCACTATCACCAACATCACTATCACCAACATCACTATCACCAACATCACTATCACCATCATCACTATCACCAACATCACTATCACCAACATCACTATCACCAACATCACCAACATCACTATCACCAACATCACTATCACCAACATCACTATCATCACTATCACCAACATCACTATCACCAACATCACTATCACCAACATCACTATCACCATCATCACTATCACCAACATCACTATCACCAACATCACTATCACCAACATCACTATCATCACTATCACCAACATCACTATCACCAACATCACTATCACCAACATCACTATCAAAAACATCACCAACATCACTATCACCAACATCACTATCACCAACATCACTATCATCACTATCACCAACATCACTATCACCAACATCACTATCACCAACATCACTATCACCATCATCACCAACATCACTATCACCATCATCACTATCACCATCATCACTATCACCAACATCACCAACATCACTATCACCATCATCACTATCACCATCATCACTAGCACCAACATCACTATCACCAACATCACTATCACCAACATCACCAACATCACTATCACCAACATCACTATCACCATCATCACTATCACCAACATCACTATCACCAACATCACCAACATCACTATCACCAACATCACTATCACCAACATCACTATCACCAACATCACCAACATCACTATCACCAACATCACCAACATCACTATCACCAACATCACTATCACCAACATCACCATCACCATCATCACTATCACCAACATCACTATCACCAACATCACCAACATCACTATCACTATCATCACTATCACCAACATCACTATCACCAACATCACCAACATCACTATCACCAACATCACTATCACCAACATCACTATCACCAACATCACTATCACCATCATCACTATCACCATCATCACTATCACCAACATCACTATCACCAACATCACTATCACTAACATCACTATCACCAACATCACTATCACCAACATCACTATCATCACTATCATCACTAACATCACTATCACCAACATCACTATCACCAACATCACTATCACCAACATCACTATCACCAACATCACGATCACTAACATCACTATCACCAACATCACCAACATCACTATCACCATCATCACTATCACCAACATCACTATCACTAACATCACCAACATCACTATCACCAACATCACTATCACCAACATCACCAACATCACTATCACTAACATCACTATCACCAACATCACGATCACCAACATCACTATCACCATCATCACTATCACCAACATCACCAACATCACCAACATCACTATCACTAACATCACTATCACCAACATCACTATCACCAACATCACCATCACCAACATCACTATCACCATCATCACTATCACCAACATCACCAACATCACCAACATCACTATCACCAACATCACTATCACCAACATCACTATCACCAACATCACTATCACCAACATCACCAACATCACTATCACCAACATCACTATCACTAACATCACTATCACCAACATCACTATCACCAACATCACTATCACCAACATCACCAACATCACTATCACCAACATCACTATCACCAACATCACTATCACCAACATCACCAACATCACTATCACTAACATCACTATCACCAACATCACTATCACCAACATCACTATCACCAACATCACCAATATCACTATCACCAACATCACTATCATCAACATCACTATCACCAACATCACTATCATCACTATCACCAACATCACTATCACCAACATCACTATCACCAACATCACCATCATCACTATCACCATCATCACTATCACCAACATCACTATCACTAACATCACTATCACCAACATCACTATCACCAACATCACCATCATCACTATCACCAACAACACTATCACCAACATCACTATCACCATCATCACTATCACCAACATCACTATCACCAACATCACTATCACCAACATCACCATCATCACTATCACCAACATCACTATCACCAACATCACTATCACCAACATCACTATCATCACTATCACCAACATCACTATCACCAACATCACTATCACCAACATCACTATCACCAACATCACCAACATCACTATCACCAACATCACTATCACCAACATCACTATCACCATCATCACTATCACCAACATCACTATCACCAACATCACCAACATCACTATCACCAACATCACTATCACCAACATCACTATCACCATCATCACTATCACTATCATCACTATCACCATCATCACTATCACCAACATCACTATCACCAACATCACTATCACTATCATCACTATCACCATCATCACTATCACCAACATCACTATCACCAACATCACTATCACCAACATCACCAACATCACTATCACCATCATCACTATCACTAACATCACTATCACCATCATCACTATCACCAACATCACTATCACCAACATCACTATCACTAACATCACTATCACCAACATCACCAACATCACTATCACCAACATCACCAACATCACTATCACTAACATCACTATCACCAACATCACCAACATCACTATCACCAACATCACTATCACCAACATCACCATCACCATCATCACTATCACCAACATCACCAACATCACTATCACCAACATCACCAACATCACTATCACCAACATCACTATCACCAACATCACTATCATCAACATCACTATCACCAACATCACCAACATCACTATCACCAACATCACTATCACCAACATCACTATCACCAACATCACTATCACCAACATCACTAACATCACTATCACCAACATCACTATCACCAACATCACTATCACCAACATCACCAACATCACTATCACCAACATCACTTTCACCAACATCACTATCACTAACATCACTATCACCAACATCACCAACATCACTATCACCAACATCACTATCACCAACATCACTATCACCAACATCACCAACATCACTATCACCAACATCACTATCACTAACATCACTATCACCAACATCACTATCACCAACATCACTATCACCATCATCACTATCACCATCATCACTATCACCAACATCACTATCACCAACATCACCAACATCACTATCACCATCATCACTATCACCAACATCACCATCACCATCATCACTATCACCAACATCACTATCACCAACATCACTATCACCAACATCACTATCACCAACATCACCAACATCACTATCACCATCATCACTATCACCAACATCACCAACATCACTATCACCAACATCACTATCACTAACATCACTATCACCATCATCACTATCACCAACATCACCAACATCACTATCACCAACATCACTATCACCATCATCACTATCACCAACATCACCAACATCACTATCACTATCATCACTATCACTAACATCACTATCACCATCATCACTATCACCAACATCACCAACATCACTATCACCAACATCACTATCACTAACATCACTATCACCATCATCACTATCACCAACATCACTATCACCAACATCACCAACATCACTATCACCAACATCACTATCACCATCATCACTATCACCATCATCACTATCACCAACATCACTATCACCAACATCACTATCACCAACATCACTATCACCATCATCACTATCACCAACGTCACTATCACCAACATCACCAACATCACTATCACCAACATCACCAACATCACTATCACCAACATCACTATCACCAACATCACTATCACCAACATCACCAACATCACTATCACCAACATCACCAACATCACTATCACCAACATCACTATCACCAACATCACTATCACCAACATCACCAACATCACTATCACCAATATCACTATCACCAACATCACCATCATCACTATCACCATCATCACTATCACCAACATCACTATCACCATCATCACTATCACCATCATCACTATCACCAACATCACTATCACCAACATCACTATCACCAACATCACCAACATCACTATCACCAACATCACTATCACCAACATCACTATCATCACGATCACCAACATCACTATGACCAACATCACTATCACCAACATCACTATCACCATCATCACCAACATCACTATCACCATCATCACCAACATCACTATCACCATCATCACTATCACCAACATCACTATCACCAACATCACCAACATCACTATCACCAACATCACCAACATCACTATCACCATCATCACTATCACCAACATCACTATCACCAACATCACTATCACCAACATCACCAACATCACTATCACCATCATCACTATCACCAACATCACTATCACCAACATCACCATCATCACTATCACCATCATCACTATCACCAACATCACTATCACCAACATCACCAACATCACTATCACCAACATCACTATCACCATCATCACTATCACCAACATCACTATCACCAACATCACCATCATCACTATCACCAACATCACTATCACCAACATCACTATCACCAACATCACTATCACCAACATCACCAACATCACTATCACCAACATCACTATCACCATCATCACTATCACTAACATCACTATCACCAACATCACCAACATCACCAACATCACTATCACCAACATCACCAACATCACTATCACCAACATCACTATCATCAACATCACTATCATCAACATCACTATCACCAACATCACTATCACCAACATCACTATCACCAACATCACTATCATCAACATCACTATCACCAACATCACTATCACCAACATCACCAACATCACTATCACCAACATCACTATCACCAACATCACCAACATCACCAACATCACTATCACCAACATCACTATCACCAACATCACCATCATCACTATCACCAACATCACTATCACCAACATCACTATCACCAACATCACTATCACCATCATCACTATCACCAACATCACCAACATCACTATCACCAACATCACTATCACCAACATCACTATCACCAACATCACCAACATCACTATCACCAACATCACTATCACCATCATCACTATCACCAACATCACTATCACCAACATCACTATCACCAACATCACCAACATCACCAACATCACTATCACCAACATCACTATCACCAACATCACCAACATCACTATCACCAACATCACTATCACCAACATCACTATCACCAACATCACCAACATCACTATCACCAACATCACCAACATCACTATCACCAACATCACTATCACCAACATCACTATCACCAACATCACCAACATCACTATCACCAACATCACTATCACCATCATCACTATCACCAACATCACTATCACCAACATCACCAACATCACTATCACCAACATCACTATCACCAACATCACTATCACCAACATCACCAACATCACTATCACCAACATCACTATCACCATCATCACTATCACTAACATCACTATCACCAACATCACCAACATCACCAACATCACTATCACCAACATCACCAACATCACTATCACCAACATCACTATCATCAACATCACTATCATCAACATCACTATCACCAACATCACTATCATCAACATCACTATCACCAACATCACTATCACCAACATCACTATCACCAACATCACCAACATCACCAACATCACTATCACCAACATCACTATCACCAACATCACCATCATCACTATCACCAACATCACTATCACCAACATCACTATCACCAACATCACTATCACCATCATCACTATCACCAACATCACCAACATCACTATCACCAACATCACTATCACCAACATCACTATCACCAACATCACCAACATCACTATCACCAACATCACCAACATCACTATCACCAACATCACTATCACCATCATCACTATCACCAACATCACTATCACCAACATCACTATCACCAACATCACCAACATCACTATCACCAACATCACTATCACCAACATCACTATCACCAACATCACCAACATCACTATCACCAACATCACCAACATCACTATCACCAACATCACTATCACCAACATCACTATCACCAACATCACCAACATCACTATCACCAACATCACCAACATCACTATCACCAACATCACTATCACCAACATCACTATCACCAACATCACTATCACCATCATCACTATCACCAACATCACTATCACCAACATCACTATCACCAACATCACCAACATCACTATCACCAACATCACTATCACCAACATCACCAACATCACCAACATCACTATCACCAACATCACTATCACCAACATCACTATCATCACTATCACCAACATCACTATCACCAACATCACTATCACCAACATCACTATCACCAACATCACTATCATCACTATCACCAACATCACTATCACCAACATCACTATCACCAACATCACCAACATCACTATCACCAACATCACTATCACCAACATCACTATCATCACTATCACCAACATCACTATCACCAACATCACTATCACCAACATCACTATCACCATCATCACTATCACCATCATCACTATCACCAACATCACCAACATCACTATCACCATCATCACTATCACCATCATCACTAGCACCAACATCACTATCACCAACATCACTATCACCAACATCACCAACATCACTATCACCAACATCACTATCACCATCATCACTATCACCAACATCACTATCACCAACATCACCAACATCACTATCACCAACATCACTATCACCAACATCACCAACATCACTATCACCAACATCACCAACATCACTATCACCAACATCACTATCACCAACATCACCATCACCATCATCACTATCACCAACATCACTATCACCAACATCACTATCACCAACATCACTATCACCAACATCACCAACATCACTATCACCAACATCACTATCACCATCATCACTATCACTAACATCACTATCACCAACATCACCAACATCACCAACATCACTATCACCAACATCACCATCATCACTATCACTAACATCACTATCACCAACATCACTATCACCATCATCACTATCACCAACATCACGATCACTAACATCACTATCACTAACATCACTATCACCAACATCACCAACATCACCAACATCACTATCATCAACATCACTATCACCAACATCACTATCACCAACATCACCAACATCACTATCACCAACATCACTATCACCAACATCACCAACATCACCAACATCACTATCACCAACATCACTATCACCAACATCACCATCATCACTATCACCAACATCACTATCACCAACATCACTATCACCATCATCACTATCACCAACATCACCAACATCACTATCACCAACATCACTATCACCAACATCACTATCACCAACATCACTATCACCAACATCACCAACATCACTATCACCAACATCACCAACATCACTATCACCAACATCACTATCACCATCATCACTATCACCAACATCACTATCACCAACATCACTATCACCAACATCACCAACATCACCAACATCACTATCACCAACATCACTATCACCAACATCACCAACATCACTATCACCAACATCACCAACATCACTATCACCAACATCACTATCACCAACATCACTATCATCAACATCACTATCACCAACATCACTATCACCAACATCACTATCACCATCATCACTATCACCAACATCACTATCACCAACATCACTATCACCAACATCACCAACATCACCAACATCACTATCACCAACATCACTATCACCAACATCACTATCACCAACATCACCAACATCACTATCACCAACATCACTATCACCAACATCACTATCACCATCATCACTATCACCAACATCACTATCACCAACATCACCAACATCACCAACATCACTATCACCAACATCACGATCACCAACATCACCAACATCACTATCACCAACATCACCAACATCACTATCACCAACATCACTATCACCAACATCACCAACATCACTATCACCAACATCACCAACATCACTATCACCAACATCACTATCACCAACATCACTATCATCAACATCACTATCACCAACATCACTATCACCAACATCACTATCACCATCATCACTATCACCAACATCACTATCACCAACATCACTATCACCAACATCACCAACATCACTATCACCAACATCACTATCACCAACATCACTATCACCATCATCACTATCACCAACATCACTATCACCAACATCACTATCATCACTATCACCAACATCACTATCACCAACATCACTATCACCAACATCACTATCACCAACATCACTATCATCACTATCACCAACATCACTATCACCAACATCACTATCACCAACATCACTATCACCATCATCACCAACATCACTATCACCATCATCACTATCACCATCATCACTATCACCAACATCACTATCACCAACATCACTATCACCAACGTCACTATCACCAACATCACTATCACCATCATCACTATCACCAACATCACTATCACCAACATCACTATCACCAACATCACCAACATCACTATCACCAACATCACTATCACCAACATCACTATCACCATCATCACTATCACCATCATCACTAGCACCAACATCACTATCACCAACATCACTATCACCAACATCACCAACATCACTATCACCAACATCACTATCACCATCATCACTATCACCAACATCACTATCACCAACATCACCAACATCACTATCACCAACATCACTATCACCAACATCACCAACATCACTATCACCAACATCACCAACATCACTATCACCAACATCACTATCACCAACATCACCAACACCGCCATCACCATCATCACTATCACCAACATCACTATCACCAACATCACTATCACCAACATCACCAACATCACTATCACTAACATCACTATCACCAACATCACCAACATCACTATCACCAACATCACCAACATCACTATCACTATCACCAACATCACTATCACCAACATCACCAACATCACTATCACTAACATCACTATCACCAACATCACTATCACCAACATCACTATCACCAACATCACTATCATCACTATCACCAACATCACTATCACCAACATCACTATCACCAACATCACTATCACCAACATCACCAACATCACTATCACCAACATCACTATCACCATCATCACTATCACCAACATCACTATCACCAACATCACCATCATCACTATCACCAACATCACTATCACCAACATCACTATCACCAACATCACTATCACCAACATCACCAACACCGCCATCACCATCATCACTATCACCAACATCACTATCACCAACATCACTATCACCAACATCACCAACATCACTATCACTAACATCACTATCACCAACATCACCAACATCACCAACATCACTATCACCAACATCACCAACATCACTATCACTATCACCAACATCACTATCACCAACATCACCAACATCACTATCACTAACATCACTATCACCAACATCACTATCACCAACATCACCAACATCACTATCACTAACATCACTATCACCAACATCACTATCACCAACATCACTATCACCAACATCACTATCATCACTATCACCAACATCACTATCACCAACATCACTATCACCAACATCACTATCACCAACATCACCAACATCACTATCACCAACATCACTATCACCAACATCACTATCACCATCATCACTATCACCAACATCACTATCACCAACATCACCATCATCACTATCACCAACATCACTATCACCAACATCACTATCACCAACATCACTATCACCATCATCACTATCACCAACATCACTATCACCAACATCACCAACATCACTATCACCAACATCACTATCACCAACATCACTATCACCAACATCACTATCACCATCATCACTATCACCAACATCACTATCACCAACATCACTATCACCATCACTATCACCAACATCACTATCACCAACATCACTATCACCATCATCACTATCACCAACATCACTATCACCAACATCACTATCACCAACATCACCAATATCACTATCACCAACATCACTATCACCAACATCACTATCACCAACATCACCAACATCACTATCACCAACATCACCAACATCACCAACATCACTATCACCAACATCACTATCACCAACATCACTATCACCATCATCACTATCACCAACATCACTATCACCAACATCACTATCACCAACATCACCATCATCACTATCACCAACATCACTATCACCATCATCACTATCACCAACATCACTATCACCAACATCACCAACATCACTATCACCAACATCACTATCACCAACATCACTATCACCATCATCACTATCACCAACATCACTATCACCAACATCACCAACATCACTATCACCAACATCACTATCACCAACATCACTATCACCAACATCACCATCATCACTATCACCAACATCACTATCACCAACATCACTATCACCATCATCACTATCACTAACATCACTATCACCAACATCACTATCACCAACATCACTATCACCAACATCACCAACATCACTATCACCAACATCACTATCACCATCATCACTATCACCAACATCACCATCATCACTATCACCAACATCACTATCACCAACATCACCAACATCACTATCACCAACATCACTATCACCATCATCACTATCACCAACATCACCAATATCACTATCACCAACATCACCAACATCACCAACATCACTATCACCAACATCACTATCACCAACATCACTATCACCAACATCACTATCACCAACATCACCAACATCACTATCACCAACATCACTATCACCAACATCACTATCACCAACATCACTATCACCAACATCACCATCATCACTATCACCAACATCACTATCACCATCATCACTATCACCAACATCACTATCACTAACATCACCAACATCACCATCATCACTATCACCATCATCACTATCACCATCATCACTATCACCAACATCACTATCACCATCATCACCAACATCACTATCATCAACATCACTATCACCAACATTACTATCACCAACATCACTATCACCATCATCACTATCACCAACATCACCATCACCAACATCACTATCACCATCATCACTATCACCAACATCACTATCATCAACATCACTATCACCAACGTCACCAACATCACTATCACCAACATCACTATCACCAACATCACTATCACCAACATCACTATCACCATCATCACTATCACCAACGTCACTATCACCAACATCACTATCACCAACATCACTATCACCATCATCACTATCACCAACATCACCAACGTCACTATCACCAACATCACTATCACCAACATCACTATCATCAACATCCCTATCACCAACATCACCAACATCACTATCACCAACATCACTATCACCATCATCACTATCACCATCATCACTATCACCAACATCACTATCACCATCATCACTATCACCATCATCACCAACATCACTATCACCATCATCACTATCACCAACATCACTATCACCATCATCACTATCACCATCATCACTATCACCAACATCACTATCACCAACATCACTATCACCATCATCACTATCACCATCATCACCAACATCACTATCACCATCATCACTATCACCAACATCACTATCACCAACATCACTATCACTAACATCACTATCACCAACATCACTATCACCAACATCACCAACATCACTATCACCAACATCACCATCACCATCATCACTATCACCAACATCACTATCACCAACATCACTATCACCAACATCACTATCACCATCATCACTATCACCATCATCACCAACATCACTATCACCATCATCACTATCACCAACATCACTATCACCAACATCACTATCACTAACATCACTATCACCAACATCACTATCACCATCATCACTATCACCATCATCACCAACATCACTATCACCAACATCACTATCACCAACATCACTATCACCAACATCACCAACATCACTATCACCAACATCACCAACATCACTATCACCATCATCACCAACATCACTATCACCAACATCACTATCACCAACATCACTATCACCAACATCACCAACATCACTATCACCAACATCACTATCACCATCATCACTATCACCAACATCACTATCACCATCATCACCAACATCACTATCACCATCATCACCAACATCACTATCACCATCATCACTATCACCATCATCACCAACATCACTATCACCAACATCACTATCACCATCATCACTATCACCATCATCACCATCATCACCAACATCACCAACATCACTATCATCACTATCACCAACATCACTATCACCAACATCACTATCACCATCATCACTATCACCAACATCACTATCACCAACATCACTATCACCATCATCACCAACATCACTATCACCATCATCACTATCACCAACATCACTATCACCAACATCACTATCACTAACATCACTATCACCAACATCACTATCACCAACATCACTATCACCAACATCACCATCATCACCAACATCACTATCACCAACATCACCAACATCACTATCACCAACATCACTATCACCAACATCACTATCACCAACATCACCAACATCACCAACATCACTATCACCAACATCACTATCACCATCATCACTATCACCAACATCACTATCACCAACATCACCATCATCACTATCACCAACATCACTATCACCAACATCACTATCACCATCATCACTATCACCAACATCACTATCACCAACATCACCAACATCACCAACATCACCAACATCACTATCACCAACATCACTATCACCAACATCACTATCACCAACATCACCAACATCACTATCACCATCATCACTATCACCAACATCACTATCACCAACATCACCATCATCACCAACATCACTATCACCATCATCACTATCACCAACATCACTATCACCAACATCACCAACATCACTATCACCAACATCACTATCACCAACATCACCATCATCACCAACATCACTATCACCAACATCACTATCACCAACATCACCAACATCACTATCACCAACATCACTATCACCAACATCACTATCACTAACATCACTATCATCACTATCACCAACATCACTATCACCAACATCACTATCACCAACATCACTATCACCATCATCACCAACATCACTATCACCAACATCACTATCACCAACATCACTATCACCATCATCACTATCACCAACATCACTATCACCAACATCACTATCACCAACATCACTATCATCACTATCACCAACATCACTATCACCAACATCACCAGCTTTTCTAGAATCAACTGGTAGCCCCCGAGCGGCTGTTGGATTGAGTGTGCAGTCAACCTTCTTTCCCTTCACAAATTTGCAATGCCTTGTATTGGGGGAACCAGGAGACTTATGTTGTTGAAGTGTAAAGAACAGACTGTTTTCAGCTCATGCTCTCTATCTGTGCCGCCAGTAGCCATCTCATTTCCTTCTTCTCCGAGCTCTCCATCTGAACTCTGCTGACGTTGCTCCTTTGTACTCCGGAACTGATTACATCAACAGCGCAGGTGACTGATGAGACCTCATCTTGTATCGGCACCCGGAACCTTTTGAAAACTGTGCACTTGCATAAAGAGTTGTAATTGTTTATTTCTCAGTTATTTTCCACAATACAGCTTCTCGCCCAATCTGTTTTTTATACCTTTGACAAACAGTTTTGTTGTGAGCTTATCTTTCAGAATCTCCCGATAATGTAATTAACGTATCTTTCAGAATCTCCCGATAATGTAACAGTGAAATGGATTGTATGTCTGTTTGTGGTGTTTGTTACATCAGTCTCTAACATTACTGAAGTGGCCAATCTTATTTCCTTGTTGAAATGTGTTGTAATTCATCTGTTTGTATGAAGCGCAGAAAGCAATTCAGCCCCTCTAGCTGGAGTGCTGTTCAGTTTGATTGATCTGTGATCTTACTTCATATTCCTGCCTTTGTCTCATTTGCCTCAATAACTTTGATTAATAAAATTGTCTCTCAAACTCAGTCTTAGCTTCAGTTATTGGTCTAGCATCAATTGGTCTTTGTGGAGGGGGAGTCCAAACTTCTACCAGGTTTTGTGAAAAGACCAATCTAGTTCACTAATGTCCCTCAGCAAAGCAAAGCTGCTATCCTTACCTGGTCTGGCCTATATGTGACTCCAGACCCACAGCAATGTGCTGGAATCTTAACAGCCCTCTGGAAATCAGGATTGGGCAATAAGTGTTGGCCTGGACAGCATGGCCCATATCCCAAGAACGAGTAAAACATCTGTGTGTACTTTCACTCCCAAAAGATCTGGGTCTAAGTTTTACACTCTTTCCTGATCCTGGATATCCTAACCAGGGAAAAATAATCTGACTCAATTTATCCCTGATGTGTTCCCTTTTAACACCTTGAAAACTTCGATCAAATCGCCACCTGAATTTCCAAGAAAGTTGTGTGAGCTTGCCTCGTATTTTAACACAACCTTTGCTCTCTGTTCGGTTATCAACAGGGTCAGTTTGATTATTCCCCATAGCTTTCCAAGATCGTTGAAATAAATGACCCACATCCAGAGAATAAATATTAAAGAAATAACCATTGGCAGGCACGATTCACATTATTTAAAGACACTGTGTTAAGTTGACACACAATGAACACACATGACCACCAAACCTTGTCAGGCATCACAGAAGTAACACGCAGCTAAACAGCAAGTTTTCAACAGGCAAGAGGCTGTTTTGGATAAAGATGATGCTCTTACCTGAAAATTCATGGACAGTGGTACAAGGAGAATAAAGAATCGAGCTTGTGACATGCCTCTGAAGTGCTGCTGAAATCATTGGTGCATCTGAGGGTGTCCTGCAATGCTCAGTGCTCACGTGGAGTGGCTGAGGGTTTAGAAGCTGTTAGCATCGCCACTGCAAGACAGGAACCACAGGGCAGTCAAACAACATCTATCTACAGTAAATGGCAGCAGCATGGATAAACTGCGCTGTTACACGCTGTTAGCAAAGAACTAATTTACACAGTAGGAGCAAATTACTACAGATGCTGGGATCTGTACTGAAAACAAAAAATGTTGGAAATCCCAGTTGGTCAGGCAGCATCATGGGGAGAGAGCAAGATAATGTTTCAACTTTATATAGCTACTCTCATGAAGAGTAGGTGACATTCGCTTACTAATTTTCAGCATACTGAAATACAATGTTAGCTAATTGCTTGCAAATTTACATTGTGCTGAAAAGTACAATGTTAGCAACATATTAATTTATAATGAACTGCAACACAATATTTGCAAAGTGCTAATTTATACCGTATTGCCAGTTCTGAAAGTACTAATTTGATGGATCAAATTTAGATAAATCTCTGGGTTTCTTTGATTGAGACTGGGCACTACATTTGAGTATCACATTTAAGACAAGGCTTGATAAATAAATGAGTGAAGGAGAGAAGTGGGGTGGGGGGGTAGGCATTAATTGTTGAATTACATTTTGGCTTAGAAGGAGGTCATTCAGCCCATCGATTCCAAACTGACTCGTTGGCCTTCCCTGAGATCAGCAGTGCAGAATACTAAGCTATCTTTCCTCAACTAACCACCTCATTTTTGATGAAAACTCACTTCTGAAAGATTCCTCCCAGGCTGGCTGAAACGTTTCCCTTGCTCTCAATTGCTGTTTGCAATGACAAATTCCCAATGTCCCAGCTCCATTTGAATTCTTAGCAGCTCACTGTAGGGAGGGTAGCTAGACTGCAGGGAAAGTGCAGAGGAGTGTAGAAATTGGCCGGAATGGTGGAGGGAATGAGGGGCTTCAGTTCCGCAGAGCGAGCAAAGAGGGCCAGAACTGTTCTCCTTTGAGTGAAGAACAGATAGAGGGATTTTATTGAAAGTGCTCAAAATCATAAAGTTCTTTGCTGGAATAAATAGAGAAAATTTGTTGCCAACGTGGGAGGAGAGTCGCTGATTTGTTAACATCGATTCGATGAGAGTGGTCGAAACGATCAGCAGCGCAATGAGGAGAGATGGTTTTACTCAAAGAGTATCTAGCGTATGAACAGTTAAAAAGAATAGGCCACTCGGCCCTATGAGCTTACTCTGCTATGCAGTAGGATCATGGCTGATCTGATTTTATGCTCAGTTCTCTCTTCTTGCAGACTCCCGATATTCCAAATACAAACAAGGAGCATGGATGGTGCTGCCTGGAAAGGTGATGGAAGCAAAGATCCAAGAACGACTTTCAGAAGGCAATTTCACATCCCATCTGCATATCCCTTCATTCCCATGGTCTTCCAAAATTTCTCTGCATCTGCCTTGAATATACTTCAGTGACTGGACATTCACAACTCTCTGGGCTAAAGAATTTCAAGGATTCACAATGTTGAGTGAGGACTTTTTCATCTGAGTCCAAATCAGCCAATTGCTTACCCTGATGTTCTGGGCTCCCCTGCCATCGGAAACTGCTGTACAGTATTGACCATTTCAAGTATCATAGACTTGCCAAGTTTGAGGGCATTTAAATGGTCATTGGATAAACAGATGGATAATAGTGGAATACTGTAGGTTAGACGGGCTTCACAGGTCTGCGCAACATCGAGGGCTGAAGGTCCTGTAACTGTGCTGTAGTGTTCTATGTTCTATCTCTATAATTGTGTACATTTCAATGTCATCACCTCCCATTCTTCTAAACTTACGGCATAGGCCTATTTGACTCAAATTTACATCATTGGCCAACCCGCTTATCTCTCAGGTTATCATAGAATCCCCATAGTGCAGAAAGAGGCCATTTGACCCATTGAGTATGCACTGGTCCCCTTCCAAAGAGCATCCAACCCAGACTCAGCCCCCTACCCTATCCCCATATCCTTTACTAACTTATTCAGCATGCATATCCCTGGACACAATGGGACAATTTAGCATTGCCAATCCACATACATCTTTGGACATTGGGAGGAAAGCAGAGCACTGGTGGAAACCCATGCAGACACAAGGAGAATGTGCAAACTCCACACAGACAGTCACCTGAGGCAGGAATTGAACTCAAGTCCCTGGCGCTGAGCCACCATGCTGTCTTCAATCTGATGAACCTTCACTGCTCTCCTTCCAAGCTATTCCAGGGGTAGCCTCACCAAAGCCCCATACAATAAAACTTCCTTACCCTTGCTCTCTAGTCCTCTTGCAATTAAATCTAACATGCCTCCTACTTTCTGTTCCCATACGTTCATCTCCTGTGATCCATGTACTAGGATGCCCAATTACCCCTAAATATCAATGTTCATTACAAGCTGTCATGGTCTAGGAGGACCACCCTCTCATTGGAGAGACACAAGTGGGCAAGGACAGTTCTCTTGGTAACCCAGCTGGTACAGAATTGGACCCATCCTGTTGCCAAAACACTGCATCAAATTAGCATTTGGCCAGCTGACCCTGGTAACGTTTACTAACCCCTCACTTATCAAAGCATCTACTCCTCCATTCTCCCTAGTTACAATCTCACACTCCCTGAGCTTATGGTGCATCAGTCACCAGCTTGTCCAAATGCCAAACACCAAACCAATTCCCATTCCTACCAGCCTCTTTGCTTGTCCAGGTCCCTTTAAGGCAGGGAGAGAGGGAGAGGGGGAGAGGGGGTGCTCATGGTTTAATCTGAAGGTCACCAAGTCTCAGGTGAGTGGAAAGGCTGAGAAGGAGAGGTAATGACTGCTGGTGCGGGAATTGAACCCATGCTGCTCGTGTCACTCTGCGTCACAAACCAGCCGTCCAGCTCCCTGAGCTAACTGACCCCCTTGCATCTTTGTTTGCTTTCCCCTGCGGCTTTAAAGAAAAACAACAAAATATACAGTGTCAGCGTTACTCTTGTAATTAAGGCACCATCAGGTTATAATCTGCTAGATTCCAAATTGCTGTGATGGTCAGTTGAGTGTTGTATCTGGCCTGCCAGCCCACTTTACTGCAGGCATGCTGTTTCATTATTCAGCCAGCTCACAATGAAAACACAACAAAGAGGAGATGGACACAGCCCTAAGGCCCAACTGCTCCTTCCTGGGAATTTCATGATCCACCACATGCACAAGAAACATGGGTTGAAATAGCAGAGCATGGAGTTGAAGGGTCTAGGCCCGAAACGTCAGCTTTTGTGCTCCTGAGATGCTGCTCAGCCTGCTGTGTTCATCCAGCTTTACACTTTATTATCTTGGCTTCTCCAGCATCTGCAGTTCCCATTATCTCAGAAACATGGGTCAGTTAGTTTCTGCTCTTATCCAAAACTCAAACTTCGCTCTGTGTCGCTGTTTGGTTTCTGGAATGCGTACACTTTCCTCCTGTGTTTATTTGTTGGAATTCCCTTCAGCTGTGCTTCAGGTCGAGTTTGTGCCTTCCATCAGAGCTGTCAGTTTTCTCAGGGAATGGCTCAGTGGCCGGTGGCACTTGCTCTTGGATCCCACTGTCATGTGACAGGAAAAAGTGAGACTGGGTTTACGAGGTGATTTGCTGATTTGGCATGAAGAGGATGGAAAACAAAGCCATCTGCTAAATCATGTTCTTACAGACTGACCCACAGGTTTGAAGCTAGTTCTATAGAGAGGTGGCATCGAGGCTAAAGGCTGTAAACAAAGCAAACAGGTGCGACAAAAAATGCAATACACAGAGAAATATATTTTAAAAATTTGCAGTGTGAAGGTTGTTCCAAAGCAGGCGTTTATCTTGTATCCCACTCTCTCTGAGCCTAACCTCAGGCCTACTTTCTCCTTCAGTTGCGGATTGATACAACTGAGTGGCTTGCCAGGGCATGTCAAACAAGCTGGGCTTTGCACTTCAAAGGCATTCTACAAGGACCGACGCAGCGGCAGCACATTGAAGAGTTCTGATGAGGTTAGAAAAATTATCCAGTCCTGATGGAACTACATTCTGCCTGGGCAATGACATCTGTCTCCCTAACAGGGAACGATCCCCATCTGTACTTCAGGAATAACAAATGCCCTGACGTTAGCGACCCAATTGAAATTGTGTTGGTTGGACGCAGGTGGATAGCACAGTGGGTAAACCTTTGAGTCCTTCAGTAGAGATAGACTAACAGGTCAACAGACCTTGCTCATCTTCGGCAGGACTGTAAGACTGTAACCTCACGTTAGAGGTTAGACAAATGTTAACAGCCATGGGGACAATGACAGAAGCAAATGATTGCCAAGAAATCTTGGAGAACGCATGAGGTTTGCAATAGAGGGTACTGGGTATACCCACATGCCAAAGGATGTAGGGTTGGATACAAGGTTTGTAACGTGTGGCATTGATCCCAAACTATTTGATGAAATAGGAAATTGTTCCTGACAATAGGTACATCTACAGGATGCAGCATTACATTGATCTACTTCTTACTGACCAACACAGCAGCGTCTCTTTTACACCATTTTAAATAAATCAATTTGATCAACAAAACCAAATTACAGTAGGCAGCAGTCTCTCAAAAACAGGAAGTCTCTCTTACACTATCAATCTCTCCTTGTAGGTGGTTCTAATATCTCACGAGACAACATTTTTCACCAATCTATCTTCACAAATATAACTAATGTACTATTAATGTACCAAAGCGTACATATAGCAAATGGGCTTTTGTGGCACAGTGGTAGGGTCCGTACCCCTGAGTCAGGAGATCCAGGTTTCAGTCCCACCTACCCCAAAGATGTGCCACAGCACCTCTGGACAGATTAATCAGGAAAATATCTGCAACATTTGACATTACCAACACGCGGAGTTTCTGAAACAAAAACAGAAATTGCAGGAAAAGTTCAGCAGGTCTGGCAGCCCCTGTGGAGAGAAATCAGAGTTAATGTTTCAGGTTAAGCGACCCTTCCTCAGAACTTCCAGCAATTCCTGCTTTTGTCTCTGATTTATAGCATTTGCAGTTTTCCTGATTTTTACTGCAGAGTTTCTGTCTAGAGGCAACGAAAAAATTGATGACCTTAAAAATGGGAAAAGGAAAGAGATGGGAAGCAAAAAACATAGTATAAGAGGAGCTATAAATAATTCCCGTCCAAATGACAGCATCAGAATTAATAACACACACAAATAAAGTAATAGAAGCGGGTTGAAAAATTTGACGAGGTTAAATATTACAAGAAAACAGACCTGCACAGCAGGGTAGAGTAGGGGATTGTTAACTAAATCCAATTCCCATAAACAAATCACTTGGGAGCTGCCAAGTGTTCTCTACACCAGCTTGCAGTAACACAATGCAGACATATGTGGATCAGTGTAACCGACTCCAAAGGTAAAATCGTCATCACAAGAAATTTTTAATTTTCACATTGACTGGCTAATCCTCGGTGTAGCTCAATGGGTTTCTTGAATGCTTCCAGGACGATCTTCTCAAACAAAATGTGTTAGTGCTGAGATGGGAGCAGGCCGCACTAGATTTGGTGATGTGTAACCAGCCTGAATGAATGAGTAACTGACAATAGGGGAGCATCTGGTAAACAGAGACCATGAGATGACAGAATTTGACGCGGAGTTCAAGAAGGAGAAGGATCACATGTGAACCAAGGTTATAAAGTTAAGTGAGGCTGACTTCCACAGAATGCAGCACAAGCTAAACAATGTTAAACTGCATTGAACTGCCAACAAGAAACCATCGCGGAAAACAGTGAGAGGTTTCTAACACAAATATATGCCTTTGAAGAGCAAAACCTTTACTTGTAACATCAGGCTATTATTGGAGATAAGAGGCAACATAAAATTAAAATGCCAAGGAAAGCTATGATGACGATTTTACCTTTGGAGTCGGTTACACTGATCCACATATGTCTGCATTGTGTTATTGCAAGCTGGTGTAGAGAACACTAGGGGAGAAGAAATATAGAACTAATTAGTGGGCTAATTACTAATTAGTAAAGGGAAAAGAAATATAGAGAAGCCCAATGGATACAAAAATAGCAGAGCTGTAAGGACAAAGCAAAGCAAGTGAATGATGCGAAGACTGGTGGTGGAATTTTAAATGTATTTTGAGAGTAAGAAAATGCCTCAGGGTAAGCAATCCTTTAAAATCAGGCACAGAGAGTGCAATAAACAAAAAGGTAACACTGGGAAGATTTAGCAATTCAGCAATCGCAGTTCTGTAGGTGGCAACAAATGTCGGCTTTGTCCCACATCCCAAGAAAGGCATTCATTAAAAGGTCCAAAAATTAGAAAGAATATTGGGACGTAGGATAAATACTGTTTTCTTGGCTCTGTCAGCTGGATCACATTGGCTAGAACTCTGAGTTCAGGTGGGAATAAAACACAAATCGCTGGAGGAACTCAGCAGGCCCAGCAGCAGCCGTGACGAGAAAACAGAGTTAACGTTTCAAATTCGGTGACCCTTCCTCAGAACCGATAGCAGCTAGGAAATGAAGGTGTTTCCGGTGACGATGGGGGTTCGGAGGGGATGAGGAATGAGCAGGTAACTGGAGAGGAAGCCCAGAGAGAAAGAGGCAGAAAAAGGCTAGCCTAGCAAAGGGATCGCTGAGAATAAACCAGGGAAAAGGAGAAACTAGATACGTGACTATAGAGGCGATGAGTAGGTGGTAATGGGTTATAGAGTGGTAGAGCTGTATAGCATGAAACAGACCCTCCCAGTCCAACTCAGCCATGCCAACCAGATATAAAAATTAATCTAGCCCTATTTGTTAGCATTTGGTCCATATCCCTCTAAACGTTTCCTATTCATGTACCCATCCAGATGCCTTTTAAATGCTGTAATTGTACCAGCCTCCACCACTTCCTCTGGCAGCTCATTCCATACACACGCAGCATTCTCTGCATGAAAAAGTTTCCCTTGCATCCCATTTAAATCTTTCCCTTCTCACCTTAAACCTACACCCTCTAGTTTTGGGCTACCTTGCCCTGTGAAAAAGATCTTGGTTATTTACCCTGTCCAGGCCCCTCATGATTATATAAACCTCTATTAGGTCACCCCTTGGCCTCTGACGCTCCAGGGAAAATAGCCCCGGCCTATTCAGTCTCTCCCTGTAGCTCAAACCCTCCAACCCTGGCAACGTACTTGTAAATCTTTTCTGAGCCCTTTCAAGTTTCACAACGTCCTCCCTAAAACAGGGAGACCATAATTAAATGCAGTATTTCAAAAGTGGCTGAACGAATGTCCTGTACAGATGTACTAGAACTGACACTGGCTGTACTGAAAGCCGATTATAGTGTGGGTGTGGAAGGGGATGTTCATGTGCTGAAATTGTTAAACTCAATGCTAAATCCTCGATATGCTGTGGTCCACATCAACAATGGCCATTCTTTGGATAACAATGAAGTGATCAATGGCAATTGATTAATGAGAAATAATTTTATCAATCCACATTGCACAACAATGGGGCATGCATTTACTTAACAGTAAGAAAGTCAATGCTAGCATTGTACCATGATTTGCCATTGTAAGTGATCTGGGATACCCAAATAATTAAAAAGGCTTCCAAACCCTCAGTAATTTGCAGCATTTGAATGAAGTTGATGAAAGCCAATAGTACGTTCTTCTGCAGACATGAAAAAAAGTAACAGGCACTGAACCGGAGGTGACTCTGATTCATACTCATCTTGGTGTGACATCACCTGCATCTTGCCTTATTCTAGAGCGATGATACTTCTGCAAATTGGAAAGAAGAGTTGGCAATTCATTGCAACCACTAGAGCTTCTTGAACCAGGGTATACGTTGAGGTTTCTGGCCCTGTGACTAGAATTGCCCCCATCAGGAAGTCCTGCAAGTGCCCTTCATCTCTCTTTCCACCCTCTCGATGTACCCTCCATTTAGATGGAAGCCTGATGTGGAAAATGACCTCAAGAGTCTACACCTGGAACAGACTGATCCTCACTTGCCAGATTCCACTCACTGGAAACTGAATCCTACAGAAAATTTGCAAAGTGTCAACTTTAGTGAGTTTCATGGAAGGTTTCTCTCTGTGGGGCCTTGACAGTTTCTCAAGCTACTTTCCCAAACTTACTGCATTACCTGTGCATCAGACCCCCAGAGTAACCTACTCTTCCTGTTCCTCAACTCACTGGAGATAGAAATTCTGTCCAACGCTAGGACCTGAGATAACACGGTGTGAATCTGGATGAACACAACAGGCCAGTAGCATCAGAGGAGCAGAAAGGCTGATGTTTCAAAATCTATCTATTTCAATCTACTCAGCCTCTCCCTGTAGCTCAAACCGTCCGGTCCCGGCAATATCCTTGTAAATCATTTCTGAACCCGTTCAGGTACAGCAACATCTTTCCTACAGCAGGGAGGCTAGAATTGCACGCAGTATTCCGAATGTGGCCGAACCAATGTCCTGTACAGCTGCAACATGACCCTCCCAACTCCTATACTCAATGCACTGACTGAAAAAGGGAAGCATACCAAACACCGCCTTCACCTGCCTACCTGAGAATCCACTTTCAAGAAGTTATGGGCCTGCACCAGGACCTCAATTCAACCTCTCTCTGTACACCAGGGGCAATGGGACCTCAATTCACCCTCACTCTGTACACCAGGGGCAATGGGACCTCAATTCACCCTCTCTCTGTGCACCAGAGGCAATGGGACCTCAATTCACCCTCTCTCTGTACACCAGGGGCAATGGGACCTCAATTCACCCTCTCTCTGTACACCAGGGGCAATGGGACCTCAATTCATCCTCTCTCTGTACACCAGGGGCAACGGGACCTCCATCACCCTCTCTCTGTACCCCTGGGGCAATGGGGTCTCAGTTCCCCCTGTCTTTACCCTGGGACAATGGGGTCTCAGTTCCCCCTGTCTTTACCCTGGGGCAATGGGGGCTCAGTTCCCCCTGACTTTCCCCAGGGCAATGGGGTCGCAGTTCCCCCTGTCTTTCCCCTGGGGCAATGGGGTCTCAGTTCCCCCTGTCTTTCCCCTGGGGCAATGGGGTCTCAGTTCCCCCGTCTTTCCCCAGGGCAATGGGGTCTCAGTTCACCCTGTCTTTCCCCTGGGGCAACGGGGTCTCAGTTCCCCCTGTCTTTCCCCTGGGACAATGGGGTCTCAGTTCCCCCTGTCTTTCCCCTGGGGCAATGGGGTCTTAGTACCCCCTGTCTTTCCCCTGGGGCAATGGGATCGCAGTTCCCACTGTCTTTCCCCTGGGGCAATGGGGTCTCAGTTCCCCCTGTCTTTCCCCAGGGCAATGGGATCGCAGTTCCCCCTGTCTTTCCCCTGGGGCAATGGGGTCTCAGTTCCCCTTGTCTTTCGCCGGGGCAATGGGGTCTCAGTTCCCCCTGTCTTTCCCCTGGGGCAATGGGGTCTCAGTTCCCCCTGTCTTTCCCTGGGGCAATGGGGTCTCAGTTCCCCCTGTCTTTCCCCTGGGGCAATGGGGTCTCAGTTCCCCCTGTCTTTCCCCTGGGGCAATGGGGTCTCAGTTCCCCCTGTCTTTCCCCAGGGCAATGGGGTCTCAGTTCCCCCTGTCCTTCCCCTGGGGCAATGGGGTCTCAGTTCCCCCTGTCTTTCCCCTGGGGCAATGGGGTCTCAGTTCCCCCTGTCTTTCCCCTGGGGCAATGGGGTCTCAGTTCCCCCTGTCTTTCCCTGGGGCAATGGGGTCTCAGTTCCCCCTGTCTTTCCCTGGGGCAATGGAGTCTCAGTTCCCCCTGTCTTTCCCCAGGGCAATGGGGTCTCAGTTCCCCCTGTCTTTCCCCAGGGCAATGGGATCGCAGTTCCCCCTGTCTTTCCCCTGGGGCAATGGGGTCTCAGTTCCCCTTGTCTTTCCCCGGGGCAATGGGGTCTCAGTTCCCCCTGTCTTTCCCCTGGGGCAATGGGGTCTCAGTTCCCCCTGTCTTTCCCTGGGGCAATGGGGTCTCAGTTCCCCCTGTCTTTCCCCAGGGCAATGGGGTCTCAGTTCCCCCTGTCTTTCCCCTGGGGCAATGGGGTCTCAGTTCCCCCTGTCTTTCCCCTGGGGCAATGGGGTCTCAGTTCCCCCTGTCCTTCCCCTGGGGCAATGGGGTCTCAGTTCCCCCTGTCTTTCCCCTGGGGCAATGGGGTCTCAGTTCCCCCTGTCTTTCCCTGGGGCAATGGGGTCTCAGTTCCCCCTGTCTTTCCCCTGGGGCAATGGGGTCTCAGTTCCCCCTGTCTTTCCCTGGGGCAATGGGGTCTCAGTTCCCCCTGTCTTTCCCCGGGGCAATGGAGTCTCAGTTCCCCCTGTCTTTCCCCTGGGGCAATGGGGTCTCAGTTCCCCCTGTCTTTCCCCAGGGCAATGGAGTCTCAGTTCCCCCTGTCTTTCCCCTGGGGCAATGGAGTCTCAGTTCCCCCTGTCTTTCCCCTGGGGCAATGGGGTCTCAGTTCCCCCTGTCTTTCCCCTGGGGCAATGGGGTCTCAGTTCCCCCTGTCTTTCCCCGGGGCAATGGGGTCTCAGTTCCCCGTGTCTTTCCCCAGGGCAATGGGGTCTCAGTTCCCCCTGTCTTTCCCCTGGGGCAATGGGGTCTCAGTTCCCCCTGTCTTTCCCCTGGGGCAACGGGGTCTCAGTTCCCCCTGTCTTTCCCTGGGGCAATGGGGTCTCAGTTCCCCCTGTCTTTCCCCTGGGGCAATAGGGTCTCAGTTCCCCCTGTCTTTCCCCTGGGGCAATGGGGTCTCAGTTCCCCCTGTCTTTCCCCTGGGGCAATGGGGTCTCCGTTCCCCCTGTCTTTCCCCAGGGCAATGGGGTCTCAGTTCCCCCTGTCTTTCCACTGGGGCAATGGGGTCTCAGTTCCCCCTGTCTTTCCCCTGGGGCAATGGGGTCTCAGTTCCCCCTGTCTTTCCCCAGGGCAATGGGGTCTCAGTTCCCCCTGTCTTTCCCCAGGGCAATGGGGTCTCAGTTCCCCCTGTCTTTCTCCAGGGCAATGGGGTCTCAGCTCCTCCTGTCTTTCCCCTGGGGCAATGGGGTCTCAGATCCCCCTGTCTTTCCCCAGGGCAATGGGGTCTCAGTTCCCCCCGTCTTTCCCCAGGGCAATGGGGTCTCAGTTCACCCTGTCTTTCCCCTGGGGCAACGGGGTCTCAGTTCCCCCTGTCTTTCCCCTGGGACAATGGGGTCTGAGTTCCCCCTGTCTTTCCCCTGGGGCAATGGGGTCTTAGTACCCCCTGTCTTTCCCCAGGGCAATGGGGTCTCAGTTCCCACTGTCTTTCCCCTGGGGCAATGGGGTCTCAGTTCCCCCTGTCTTTCCCCTGGGGCAATGGGGTCTCAGTTACCCCTGTCTTTCCCTGGGGCAATGGGGTCTCAGTTCCCCCTGTCTTTCCCCTGGGGCAATGGGGTCTCAGTTCCCCCTGTCTTTCCCCAGGGCAATGGGGTCTCAGTTCCCCCTGTCTTTCCCTGGGGCAATGGGGTCTCAGTTCCCCCTGTCTTTCCCCTGGGGCAATGGGGTTTCAGTTCCCCCTGTCTTTCCCCAGGGCAATGGGGTCTCAGTTCCCTGTGTCTTTCCCTGGGGCAATGGGGTCTCAGTTCCCCCTGTCTTTCCCCTGGGGCAATGGGGTCTCAGTTCCCCCTGTCTTTCCCCAGGGCAATGGGGTCTCAGTTCCCCCTGTCTTTCCCTGGGGCAATGGGGTCTCAGTTCCCCCTGTCTTTCCCTGGGGCAATGGGATCGCAGTTCCCCCTGTCTTTCCCCTGGGGCAATGGGGTCTCAGTTCCCCCTGTCTTTACCCTGGGGCAATGGGGTCTCAGTTCCCCCTGTCTTTCCCCTGGGGCAATGGGGTCTCAGTTCCCCCTGTCTTTACCCTGGGGCAATGGGGTCTCAGTACCGCCTGTCTTTCCCCTGGGGCAATGGGGTCTCAGTACCCCCTGTCTTTCCCCTGGGGCAATGGGGTCTCAGTTCCCCCTGTCTTTCCCCTGGGGCAATGGGGTCTCAGTTCCCCCTGTCTTTCCCTGGGGCAATGGGGTCTCAGTTCCCCCTGTCTTTCCCTGGGGCAATGGGGTCTCAGTTCCCCCTGTCTTTCCCCTGGGGCAATGGGATCGCAGTTCCCCCTGTCTTTCCCCTGGGGCAATGGGGTCTCAGTTCCCCCTGTCTTTCCCCTGGGGCAATGGGGTCTCAGTTCCCCCTGTCTTGATCGATGCAGCAATGCATGTCCCTACGGTTGTCACCCTGTAACAGCAGCAAAACCTCGGGAGAGTGTGGACTGAACTCTCAGTTCTCCAGGACAGAGTTCCAGATGCTGTAACTCTCCAGTCTGTTTACCTGACTGAGCTATTCTGGTCGGTTCCTGATCTTTTCCATAGATCTGACTGGGTCAAGTGGCAATTAATGGCTTTGCTAAGTTGTGTACATTACTGTCCGGCTTTTTAACAGTATGAAGTGCAGCTCTGGTTGCAAAGCAGCGAGCTTGTCAAATAAATCCATTTGTTTGTGTCACTTTGAAATCTCCTGCATAGAGAACATGAGCCAAGAGCAAGGCAGAGGGAGTGTTTGCCTGTGTTTCTGGGGTCAGGCAGGCAGGCTGTGATAAAGAGACACCACAGTGTGATGGATGGTGACCCATTCCATCTGAAACAGCCCCAGCCTTTTAAAGAAGAGGTGATCAGAGGACAGCGCAACGGGGCGTCTCCCTGTAGATCCCAGCCAGAATCCACCTCTGCTTTATATCTTGAGGAGGATGGTTCTGTAATTTAACACAGCCGATCAGAGTTAAGGAGTGGGGAAGAAGCTTGAAGCAACAAGCTTCTGTTGGGTGAACCCAAAGAACCCATTCACATTTTCCGCTGAGTCTGGTCAGACAGGGTATCACACCTTTATGGTGCCAGGTGGAATTTGAACCCTGTCCTTCCTAGCTCAGAGGTTGGGACACTCACTGAAGAAAAGATTGTCGGAGGGGTGAGGGTGGGGGGAGACGGGGTGCCAAGGAAGAACTGAGTCACACCAAACTAGAACAGAAATTGCTGACAAAGCTCAGCCGATCTGGCATTGTCTGTAGAGAGAAGTTGGAGTTAATGCTTCAGGTCAAGCGACCCTTCCTCAGAACTGATGGTCGCTGGGAAAATGTCGGTGTTTATGCAGAAGATGGGGAGGGGGGGAAGGGGGTGGTGAGTACACAATAGGTGTGGATAGAGCCCAAAGAGAGAGAGGAACAGTCGGACAGACAAATTAATGGATAACCATTGGGCTGGGAGGGTGAATAGCTGTTAATAGCGACTGTTAGTGGTTAACACTGGAAAGGGACAAACTCAGCTGTTGAAGATTTCAGGTGAACAAGTTGGGACAGAGTCACCGTCAGGATCTGCACAGTGACAAATGGAAACAGAGAGACAGACAGAAGCTAGGTGCAGAAATAGGCTCCCTGCTGCTCCTCTATCTCAATATCTCATTCCCACTTTCTCCGCATCCCCTCCAATGCCTTTAAAATCTCAAAGTTGATTTTTTCTTGAAAGCATTTAATGACTTGGCCCCCACAGCCTTCTCTGGTCAAGAGTTCCACAAGTCAAGAGACAGACATATGGCCATCCATTATACAATCCCTGTGATTGTATCTTTCAGCTAATATACTCAGTCAGAGCTCCTTTGTCACCAATCTATCATTGAATTATAGACTGGTTACAACATGGAAGGTGGCCCTTTGGCCCATTGTACCCATGTTAGCTCCCTGTGAGGGTATCGAAGCTAATGCCACTCACACCTTTTATCACTGCAACAATTTTCCTCTCAGATAATGATCCAATTTCCTTTTGAAACCGTTGGTTGAACCTACCACCACCAGTCTCTGTGGTGTACACTAGTCCTTTTTTTGGGCTCTGTCCTATTGTTTACTCCCTAACCCCCAACCTCCCTATTTTCTGCATATAAACTGACGTTTTCCCAGCCACCAACAGTTCTGAGGAAGGGTCACCAGACCCAAAATGTTAACTCTGTTTTCTCCTCCACAGATGCTGCCAGACCTGCTGAGCTTTTCCAGCAACTTCTGTTTTTGTTCCACCAGTCTCAAGCTGTACATTCCAGATTCCAAACACTCATTGTGTAAAAGACTTTTTTCTTATGTTTTACTTCTTTTGCCACTTACAAACACACACACAAACACACTCACGCACACACATACACACGCGCGCGTACACACACAAACACACACAAACACAAAGACACACTCACAACACATGCAATCTTATATATTTGCCTCTTGTTTCAGCATTTAACTTTATATTTCGCTTCAAATAGCTAAATTACCAGCATTCAACAAAACTGCTTACTTACTCTAAACATAGTCTTTCCTTTCTACTCCTTAAAATGACAAAATCTCATGGTTGTGAGCTACCTCCTCTTGGGAGAAATCCCATTTACAAACTGAACTTGTTCATTATGGATTTGGAGATCCTGTCTCTGTTTGCTGCTGCTCCGATGCTAGGAGGGGAATCACAGTTAGCAATATTCCATCCGGATTAGAGAAGAAGCTCCCCATTTCTTTATGGAGAAAATAAAGACATAAATGCAGCACCATTGGGAGAAGTACGATTGCACAGGAATTATATTTAACCATAAATAAAGGAATCATGAAACTAAATAGCAATGACAAATTAATTCTGGCACAAATCCAGGTCTATTTTGCAATTGTGTTGGCAACGAAGGATATCAGTTTTGCCTCAGACTTTCAATTTATAATCTATTAATGTGTCACCAAAAAAAAACAATAGAAACATATTTTGAAATTGAGAATTATTCAAAAAGTAATCTGTTATGCAATGTGGGGCTCAAAGCCACAACACTGGAGTGAAATGCCCCATTATTTCTCCAGTGAACTAATAGGAGTGATGAATACTGAATTTCCAAGGTGTTCACTGATTCTGCGCACTCCACAGCTGAATAAGTGAGGCCTCTACTCACAATTATGTTGCTGAAGGGGTTAATATTCATATTATATTAGCCATACCCACTCTCCTAATGTTACACACACAGTCTGTGGATAGTCATGAGGAGTTTGATCGCAGCTTTCAAAGGGAGCAGATGTATCTTACACTCAGTACTTTAGAGATAACATGCTCAAGTAGTTTATCAGTTAACTGAACTGAACTGAATTAGATATGGTTTGTTGTCACATGTAATGCCACGAGCACAGGGAGAACTTTACAAGTCACAATGTATGATACCATCTTAGTACAAAGGCACAGGATCATGGTGCAGTGCAAGAAAACTAAAGAAAACAAAGTTAAAATGTTAAACATTACGGTCATTCTTACTTAAAAATAGAAACACAAACAAACACAGTTAATAATTCAACGCAATACTCCATGAGCACCTGGCCATGTTGGGTTTGCAGCCTCACAAGGGCTCAACTGCCCCCAACTTTGGGCTGAAACGCACCCCCACCCTCACCACTTTTGACCAGTGCCACCTACTCCACACCTGATGCCACCTACTGCCGGTCTCACTGCTAACACCCAGTGCCACCTACTCCCGGTCTCACCGCTAACACCCAGTGCCACCTACTCCCGGCCTCACCGCTAACACCCAGTGCCACCTACTCCCGGTCTCACTGCTAACACCCAGTGCCACCTACTCCCGGTCTCACCGCTAACACCCAGTGCCACCTACTCCCGGTCTCACTGTTAACACCTGGTACCACCTACTCCCGGCCTCACTGCTAACACCCGGTACCACGTACTCCCGGTCTCACTGCTAACACCCGGTGCCACCTACTCCCGGTCTCACTGTCAACACCCGGTACCACCTACTCCCGGCCTCACTGCTAACACCTGGTGCCACCGACTTCTGCTCTCACTGCTAATACCCAGTGCCACCTACTCCTGGTCTCACTGTCAACACCCGGTGCCACCTACTCCCGGCCTCACCGCTAACACCCGGTGCCACCTACTCCCGGTCTCACTGTCAACACCCGGTACCACCTACTCCCGGTCTCACTGCTAACACCCGGTGCCACCTACTCCTGGTCTCACTGTCAACACCCGGTGCCACCTACTCCCGGCCTCACTGCTAACACCCGGTGCCACCTACTCCCGGTCTCACTGCTAACACCCAGTGCCACCTACTCCCGGCCTCACTGCTAACACTCGGTGCCACCTACTCCCGGTCTCACTGCTAACACCCAGTGCCACCTACTCCCGGCCTCACTGCTAACACTCGGTGCCACCTACTCCCGGTCTCACTGCTAACACCCGGTGCCACCTACTCCCGGTCTCACTGTCAACACCCGGTACCACCTACTCCCGGTCTCACTGCTAACACCCAGTGCCACCTACTCCCGGCCTCACTGCTAACACTCGGTGCCACCTACTCCCGGTCTCACTGCTAACACCCGGTGCCACCTACTCCCGGTCTCACTGCTAACACCCGGTGCCACCTACTCCCGGTCTCACTGTCAACACCCGGTACCACCTACTCCCGGCCTCACTGCTAACACCCGGTGCCACCGACTCCTGCTCTCACTGCTAATACCCAGTGCCACCTACTCCCGGTCTCACTGTCAACACCCGGTACCACCTACTCCCGGCCTCACTGCTAACACCCGGTGCCACCGACTCCTGCTCTCACTGCTAATACCCAGTGCCACCTACTCCTGGTCTCACTGTCAACACCCGGTGCCACCTACTCCCGGCCTCACTGCTAACACCCGGTGCCACCTACTCCCGGTCTCACCGCTAACACCCGGTGCCACCTACTCCCGGCCTCACTGCTAACACCCGGTGCCACCTACTCCCGGTCTCACCGCTAACACCCGGTGCCACCTACTCCCGGTCTCACTGCTAACACCCGGTGCCACCTACTCCCGGCCTCACTGCTAACACTCGGTGCCACCTACTCCCGGTCTCACTGCTAACACCCAGTGCCAGCTACTCCCGGTCTCACTGCTAACACCCAGTGCCACCTACTCCCAGCCTCACTGCTAACACTCGGTGCCACCTACTCCCGGCCTCACTGCTAACACTCGGTGCCACCTACTCCCGGCCTCACCGCTAACACCTGGTACCACCTACTCCCGGTCTCACTGCTAACACCCAGTGCCACCTACTCCCGGTCTCACTGCTAACACTCGGTGCCACCTACTCCCGGTCTCACTGCTAACACCCAGTGCCACCTACTCCCGGCCTCACTGCTAACACCCGGTACCACCTACTCCCGGTCTCACTGTCAACACCTGGTGCTGCCTCCCCAGGAACAACTAATTTTACCATGTAGTCAGGAGGTAAAAAGGAATTTCTTTCAACCCTGACTGTTGTCACTCCATTAACCTGGTTTAAGTTGCTGTGTTAAACTGGCCCAGGACAAAAACAGTCTCAAAGTGAGGGAAACTACACGTATCCTGGCAGCGAGAGAGCTGATACAACTGTCCCTGGCACTCAGCCTCTTGGCATCAGGAGTTGCACTGCTCGAACTGAGCCTCTCTCAGTACCTCTGCTGGCTTCAGATGGGCAGCTGACTCACATAAAGTCAACACTGATACCTCGTTCCAAATCCTTTAATGATAAAGGCCCTTGGGCCGCTGTATCCATTTTGATTACATTACCAGGCATTCACAGCTTCACTATGATATAGGATTTGAGGAGTGGTTGAGGATTCTGGGCCTGTACTCGGAGTTTGGAGGATGAGGGGGAATCTGATTGAAACTTACGAATACTGAAAGGCCTGAATAGATTGGAGTCGGAAAAGGTGTTTAGGCCTGTAGGAGGGACTAGGATCGAAGGGCCCAGACTCAGGGTGAAGGGACAACTCTTTCGAACTGAGATGAGGAGGAATTTCTTCAGCCAGAGGGTGGTTAATCTGTGGAACTCATTGCTCCCGAGGCCAAGTCATTGAACATATCTCAGGCAGAGATAGATAGCTTCTTGATTCGTGAGGGGATTGAGGGTCACAGGGAGAAGGCAGGGGAATGGATTTGAGAAGCATATCAGCCATGACCGAATGGAGAAGCAGATTCATTAAGCAGAATGGCCTAATCCTGCTCCAATATCTTACAGGATTTTCACCTTTAGAAGCAATCTGCTTCATTAGCACCATGTCCATCCCGACCTTCAGTGGCAGCAGTGCAAACCAATGACAAGATGCTCTGCAGAAATTCGCCCAATGTTTCTCAAACTGCATATTCCAAACCCATGAGCACCTTCATCTGGAAGGACAAGGGCAGCTGGGAGAGGAACACCATCCCTGCAAACTGCCAGCCACATCATTCACCATCCTAATTTGGAAATATATCACCGTTCCTTCACTGTTGCAGGATCAAAATCCTGGAATCCCCTTCCCAATGGCATTGTGGGTCTAGCTACATCGAATGGTTGAAGTAGGCAGCTCAACACCACTTGTCAAGGGGCAACAGCAGACAGGCAATAAAACGCTGGTCTATGCAGCGATGTTCCACGTCCCATTCAGAAATGAGAGCCAAGATTGTCTTCCAGTTACAATGACATTCAAAGCCATGTCTTAGCCTTGACCTGGTGAGTCAAGTGTTGAGAGAAGCAAACTGAATCAAATACAAGGCATAGAGCTGGATGAGCACAGCAGGCCAAGCAGCATCTTAGGAGCAGGAAAACTGATGTTTCGGGCCTAGAAGGGTCTAGGCCCGAAACGTCAGCTCTCCTGCTCCTAAGATGCTGCTTGGCCTGCTGTGCTCATCCAGCTCCACACCTTGTTATCTCGGATTCTCCAGCATCTGCAGTTCCTACTATCTCTGAGTCAAATACAAATTGTCCCAAGGAATTCTTCTGAAGTATAATGGAAGTTATGTTTTTTTTTAACCCAGTGTTTGTGAATGTGCTGCCTGCAAGGGTGGTGACTCGAGGTTCAGTAGTATCTTCCTCTGAGTATTCCTGATTCCCAACGCTCCACGATTAGTTACTGCGCCTTCAGCTGCCTGCGACCCTAAACCTCTCTGTTACCTACCTCATTCTCATCTCTTTTCAGCCTATAGTTTTGACCAGGGTTTGCTTACCCTTAGTGGTTGGGTCTGAAATTGTGTTTGCTAATTCTCCAGTCACGTATACCTGACAATTTTAAACATACTTTATCATTTGAAATGGTGCATCACATCCCTGAAGTTGTAAAGGTTTATAATGTGTGAAAAAAATCTCACTCTAGACCTCAGAGCTCCTTTCAATAAAATAAACCTGACGATGCTTTATTTAATGCGATTATCCAAATTACACAGGCTGATTCTTGCAAACTGCTGTTAATGGTAATGTTGTTGACGTTTACATCTATACTACAATGGATATACCCATTCTCCTGTTGTCACATACAGTCTGCGAGTAAGACATGAGGAGTTCTACTCCAGTTTTCAGAGGGAACAGAATGTATCTTTACAAGCTCCCTAAGGTCCTATGTATGACCAAATGCAGTTGTACTTATTGCAATCAGGAAACTTTAAGTTAAATAAGCAACATTATCTAAGAATCTCAGTAGCTTTCACACCAAACAAATGCCAGGCTATGGCCATCAACAGCCTAACTCCTACCCATTAACACTTAATGGTGTTACCATCACTGAATCCCCCACTATCAACGTTATCCGCTATCATTGACCAGAAACTCACTTGGGCTCACCACATAAACACTTTGCCTACAAGAGCTTGTCACAGGCTGGGAATACTGTGGTGAGTAACTCACCTCCTGACTCCCCAAAGCCTGTCCACCATCTACAAGGCACAAGTCAGGAGTGTGATGGAATAATCCCCACTTGCCTGGATGGGGGCAGCCCCAACAACGCTCAAGAAGCTTCACACCATCCAGGACAAAGCAGCCTATTTGATTGGCACCACATTCACAAGCATCCACTCCCTCCACCACCGATGCTCAGTCGCAGCAGTGTGTACTCTCTACAAAGATAGTAGGAACTGCAGATGCTGGAGAATCCGAGATAACAAAGTGTGAAGCTGGATGAACACAGCAGGCCAAGCAGCATCTCAGGAGCACAAAAGCTGACGTTTCGGGCCTAGACCCTTCATCAGAAAAGGGGGAGGGGAAGAGGGTTCTGAAATAAATAGGGACAGAGGGGGAGGCGGATCAAAGATGGATAGAGGAGAACTTCGGTGGAGAGGCTCCACACTTTGTTATCTCAGATTCTCCAGCATCTGCAGTTCCCATAATCTCTGTGCTATCTACAAGAAATTCACCAAAGATCCTCAGGCAGCACCTTCCGAACCCACAACAACTTCCGTCTAGAAGGACAAGGGCAGCAGATACATGGGAATACCACCCCCTGCAAGTGCCCCTCCTGAGCTGTCACTGTCACTGGGTCAAAATCCTAGAATTCCCTCCTTAAGGGCACTGTAGGTCAACTCACAGCAAGTGGGCTGCAGGGGTTCAAGGGCAACTAGGGACGGGCAATAAACATTGTCCAGCCTGTGAAACCCACATCCCACAAACGCTATACTCTACGGTGGCGTACCCGGTACCACCCACCACAAGTTAGGCCCAAGACAATGCGCAGGGAAAGGTGGATTAATAGCAGTGAGCTCGTTCATACAGACCTTAGCCAGTACCTGACAGTGTTAGAGGTGGTAAACACCAGGGGGGAAATATCTAGGGGAAATACCACATGGCGGCAGCAGTTTAGATCTGGTCGCCTTTGCAGGAGAAAAGAAAAAGAAAATCAAGTGATAAGGAACAAATGATTTACCACTGTAAGAACATTAGCAACTTAAGAAACCAGAAGTAGTCAGAAGTTAAATGTGATAATTGAAAGAAAGAGACAGTGGCAGGCACTGAAACAGAACAAAAATTGCAAGCTCAGTACTGCAAAGGCAAAACTTCATTCAGAAGCTGGTAAGAAGCACCGGGTCAGGATAAGAGATGAAAACACAGAGAAACCTGAAAAACGAGGAAGCCTTTGCGAAGGAGGCTACTGTGGGGAGTAACTGAAGGCTCGAGGGGGTAAAGTTAGAAATCTCTGTTAGAAAAGTAAATAACTTCATGAAAAAATGGGGCAGAAACCAGAGAGAGGGAGTTCTCACCTTTCACAACGAACATCGGCATCCTGGGCATTAGGCTCCACATATCACAACCCAGGGACAGTGAAAAGATCAGGAAAGAAACTAAAACCAAGCTAAAGAATCGGCAAGTCCTCAGCATGTACTTAGGCTGAAAATATACAAATGTAACGAAATTTAGTCAAAGAGTCCAGCAGAGAAGATATTAAAGATTTAGAACGACCTGGCCGCTAATTAAGCCATGATTTGGTGGGTACATTAAAAAATGATGCAGAATTTTATTTAAAACATGTGCATAGAAAAATGTTTTAGAAAATGAAAGACTAGAAAATATCCATAATAGCCCGGAGGAGGGAAAATTACATCCTAGATGGCAAACTGCAGAAGAAGCCAAGTTTTTGATCATTAACACAGCGGGAAAACTATTGATAAGAATACCCAGTGAGCAGTACAGAGATATACTATTAGAAAATACAGAATGAATATGTTTGAAGCCTGCAAATTTATTCAGAACAGCCAGAACTACAACTTATAGCTTTATTGAAGAAATCAAGAGGATGTTACAGAAATTTAGAGTTGGGCAAATAAAGCAATTACAGCAACATCACCGTGATACAGAGAGTAGTAAAATAAGTTTTATGAATACAAGCTAAAGAACAAGAGAGTTAAGGCAATATTTAAAAAATGTAGATTTAAAATACCTACACAATAATAAGATTAAGCAGCGCATCAAAAAGAAATGGGAAAAAAGATATAGAATACTTCCTAATAGATTCAAGAAAGGCCAACCAGAGCATAAAATTAGACTTTAAAGAGGTCATAAGGTACAGCATTGCCTCAAAATGAAACACTAAGTTGCATACAGTTAGAGTTTAAGGAAAAAAGTTTATAGCTGTAATAAAGAACAAAGAACAAAGAAAATTACAGCAAAGGAACAGGCCCTTCGGCCCTCCAAGCCTGCGCCTATCGAGATCCTCTGTCTAAACCTGTCATCTATTTTCTACGGTTCTGTATCCCTTTGCTCCCTGCCCATCCACGTACCTGTCCAGATACATCTTAAAAGACACTATCGTGTCTGCGTCTACCACCTCCGCTGGCAACGCGTTCCAGGCACCCACCACCGTCTCCGTAAAGAGCTTTCCACGCATACCTCCCCTACACTTTCCTCCTCTCACTTTGAATGTCTCTACTCAGTACCTAAGGATTGTAGCTAGGTAGTCTGTGCCTAAGATGTTGTTGTGAATTGGTGACATTGTTACACTGTAACTGATCTTATACCTGATGAAGCTGCACCTAGGTACCTTTGTACCTAAGATGGTGCGTAGATGTTGACATTTCATTCTACTCATTTGAGTACATTTAACAATAAAGCTAATTCATTCATTTAAGAAGGGGGTTACACATGCAAAAGCTCAACATAAAGTGTTACGTCCGTTAGAAAAAATAACCATGATATTTCTAAACAAATTTGTGCTCCAATGAGACTTCAGTTACATGGCTGAAGTGAGAAAATCTATTAAGCAGTCAACCAAACACAGAGGATGGAGGAAGATGGGAACCATTGATCCAGGACCTGGCTAAGAAGCACAAACTGCCTGGTCTATGCAAACAAAACACCACAGAAAACAGACTACCTCGTCCAATCAGAGAGTAATTGCTTCATCCTGAAATCTAGGATACCAGAAGGAAGAAAGTGTTTGCTTCTGTAAGATCAAGTTGCCTTCCAAGAAGAAAATTCAGGAGGTTAAGGATCCTTTAGATAAGGTAGGTTAATGTCTGCAAAGAACAATGGTGTACACATAGGATAACCAGGAAGTAAAAGGTCCTGCAGCAAAGAAATGATCCACAGATCAGAATCAGGATCAACACTCCTCAGGCAAGAGATCTTCCTTTCTTCCAAGAGTGCATTGAGAAAAAAAATATGAACCATCCAGACCACATGCATTTATAAAGTCAGGGACACGGGGGATGTTGGGACCTTGGTAAACGTGAGGTACTTGTGATTATATAATGGGTTAATTATGAGGGGAGAGGCTTGAGGGCACTTGCATTATAAGGTGAAGGTTCTGAAGGGGTTAACATTTATGTTCCATTAGCCCTGCCTGTTCTAGTAATGTACAGACAGACTATGGGCGGGCACAAGGCATTCTCCTCTTGCTTTCAGAGGGACCAGATGCTTTAGTATCAGTCCCTAAGCTCCAAGTTATTTTAATCACCATCACACAAACCTGCTTATTCAAGAGCATTGGCTCTTCTACAGACACTTCATGGTGTGGCATCCTCTATCACTACACGGTAGAAAGGCTGAGATAAAGTAAAGGCAAAAGATGATTGGCAACAGTTAGCTCTCACGAGCAGCCCTTAGCCAGGACCGCACAGGTACAGGCGGAAATGAAAGCAAAACTTGCTGGAAAAGCTCAGCAGGTCTGTGGGTTCTGAGGAAGGGTCGCCTGATCTGAAATGTTAACTCTGATTTCTCTCCACAGATGCTGCCAGACCCGTTGAGCTTTGCCAGCAACCTCTGTTTCTTTTACTGATTTACACCGTCTGCAGTTCTTTAAACTTTTTTTTATAGAGATGGAAATGACAACAGTTGATCTTTAGTGAAAATACCACAACATACCATCAAACAAAACAGCAAGCATTATATGTGTCGTTACATATCCTTTGATACTGAATATCAAGCTCTATTTTTGTTCATTTATTCACCCAGTCACCATAAAGCTCTTTAAGGACCAACTGCTTCCTCATGTTTACAGAGACTGGCTGCAGGAAAATGTTCTACATTGGGAATAGTCACTCATTGACCATGTGTCATTCAGCATCCCAGGCATTACCCCTCAACAAATTACCACCATACTCCTTTAGCACTATTCCTGCCGTCAAATGGCAGCTTTTGACATGGGAAAGAAAAAGATTTCCTTTTATGTTCACATTTGACAACATCGTCAGCCTTTGTTCAAATTTGTGTGGGAGGATAAACAGCTAATTAGTCATCGATAGTAAAAGCTCATTAATCACTGGCACACTACCTTGTCATTCTGAGTCCAAACTATATTTAGTCAAAGCATTTTGGGACCTAGTGAAGAAGCCCAGAACCTCACATCCAACAATTGTAACCCATAACAACTACAACATGACAACGTTTCCATACATCCATCTTTCAGTCTCCTGCCATTCCATTCCCAATTTCCACATCTTCCCCTCCCAGTCTCTGATGCTCCTATCACTCTTTTCAGTGTCTCTCACCCTCTACTTCCTCCCTCTCCCCGTCTATATATCTCTCTCTCCCCCTCCCTTTCCTGGTCTCCCTATCCCAGTCTCTCTCTCGCTCGCTCCCTCTCCTGTTTTCTCCCTCTCCTTCCCTCTCCAGTCTCTTTCTCTCTCCATCCCTCCCTCTCCAGGTGTCTCCCTCTCCCAGCCTCTCTCTCTCTCCCCGCCCCTTCTCCCTTTCCTAGTCTTCCTCTTCCAGTCTGCCTCTCTCCCTCCCTCTCTTGGTCTCTCCCCCTTTCTCCTTCTCCCACTCTCTCTCTCTCTCCCCTCCTCCCTCTCCTAGTCTTCCTCTTCCAGTCTGTCTCTCTCCCTCCCTCTCTCCCTCTCCCTCTCTCTCTCAGTTTCTCCCTTCCTCTCTCCCTCTCCTGGTCTCTCCTCCTCCCTCCCTCTCCCAGTGAATCCCTCCCTCCAGTCTCCTGGTCTCTCTCCTTCCCTCCATCTCCCTCCCTCTCCCAGTTTCCTGCCATTTTTCAGCCCGGCATATTGAAGATAAAAGAGAGAAATGATGACTTGGCCACCATTCCCTTGTCCATTTTCCCCCAACCATCTCTTGCCCCATTTTATTGATATTGTAATTCTTTGAACATCCTAAAACTTCCTCTCCAGTTCATTCTAATCACTAAAAACTGCATCTGAGTCACTGCTCCTCCTGTTTCACATTTGAAATGAATACTCGCCATTGCTCTCCTACTCCAAGAGGTCAAAACTGTGGAATTTTACTTCTTCCCATCTCATTTTCTTGCTCAAATTTGTCGACGTTTAAACCCATTCATACCTTAATGTAACAATCTTCTGTTTTATACATTCCAACCCTCAGGGCTTAGCTCTTTGAATGAAGGAGCTGAGAAAGATTGTAGACAATAGTAGTGTATCAGGATTTTCAAAAGGCATTCAGTAAAGGTGTACCAGAATAAGCTAATGCGTAAGTGCGGGGAATGTGGCGATAGGTATATGTGGCACAGCTTGCTGACTGACCTCAACACTGAAAACAGAGTTAGTGTGAAGGGGGCTTGTCTAGCCTGGCAGAGTTTGGAAGTCAACTTCCTTGGTGTTACCATTAGCTACAAAATTAACTAAACTAGACATATAAATATTGCAACTACAAAAGCAAGTCTAGGGATCCTGGGGAAGGAACACACCTCCTGACTCTCCAAAATCTACAAGGCACAAGTCAGGAGTGTGATGGAACACTCCCCACTTGCCTGGATGGGATGCAGCCCCAAAAACACTCAAGAAGCTTCACACCATCTAGGACAAAGCAGCCCCCACTTGACTGGCACCACATCCACAAGCCTCCACTCCCTCCACCACCGACGCTCAGCAGCAGCAGTCTGTAATATCTACAAGACGCACTGCAATAATTACCCAAAGATCCTCAGACAGCACCTTCAAAACCCACGACCACTTCCATCTGCAAGGACGAGGGCAGCAGATACACGGGAACACCACCCCCTGCAAGATCACCTCCAAGTCACCCACCATCCTGACTTGGAAATATATCATCTAACTTCACTGTCGCTGGGTCAAAATCCTGGAATTCTCTCCCTGAGGGCATTGTCAGTCAACCTACAGCGTATGGACTGCAGCAATTCAAGCGTACAAAATGCGGAGGAATGGGATTGTGGGAGATATAGCAGTTTGGATCGGAAATTGGCTTGCTGAAAGAAGACAGAGGGTGGTAGTTGATGGGAAATGTTCATCCTGGAGACCGGTTACTAGTGGTGTACCGCAAGGGTCGGTGTTGGGTCCACTGCTGTTTGTCATTTTTATAAACGACCTGGATGAGAGCGTAGAAGGATGGGTTAGTAAATTTGCAGACAACACTAAGGTCGGTGGAGTTGTGGATAGTGACAAAGGATGCTGTAGGTTGCAGAGAGACATAGATAAGCTGCAGAGCTGGGCTGAGAGGTGGCAAATGGAGTTTAATGCGGACACGTGTGAGGTGATGCACTTTGGTAGGAGTAACCAGAAGGCAAAGTACTGGGCTAATGGTAAGATTCTTGGTAGTGTAGATGAGCAGAGAGATCTCGGTGTCCATGTATACAGTTCCTTGAAAGTTGCCACCCAGGTTGACAGGGCTGTTAAGAAGGCATACTGTGTTTTAGCTTTTATTAATAGAGGGATCGAGTTCCGGAACCAAGAGGTTATGTTGAAGCTGTACAAAACTCTGGTGCGGCCGCACTTGGAGTATTGCGTACAGTTCTGGTCACCGCATTATAAGAAGGATGTGGAAGCTTTGGACAGGGTGCAGAGGAGATTTACTAGGATGTTGCCTGGTATGGAGGGAAGGTCTTACGAGGAAAGGCTGAGGGACTTGAGGCTGTTTTCATTAGTGAGAAGAAGGTTGAGAAGTGACTTAATTGAGACATAAAAAATAATCAGAGGGTTAGATAGGGTGGATAGGGAGAGCCTTTTTCCTAGGATGGTGACAGCAAGCACGAGGGAGCATAGCTTTAAATTGCGGGATGAAAGATATAGGAAAGATGTCAGAGGTAGTTTCTTTACTCAGAGAGTGGTAAGGGAATGGAACGCTTTGCCTGCAACAATAGTAGATTCGCCAACTTTAGGTACATTTAAGTCGTCATTGGATAAGTATATGGACATACATGGAATAGTGTAGGTTAGATGGGCTTGAGATCGGTATGACAGGTCGGCACAACATCGAGGGCCGAAGGGCCTGTACTGTGCTGTAATGTTCTATGTTCTATGTAGGCAGCTCATCATCACTTTCTCAACGGGGCAACTCGGGATGGGCAATTGAAATGTTAATCAGCCAGCAATGTCTGCATCTCATGAATGGATGAAAATAACGGATCCTCAACAAACATCAATGCTGGAGCCATTGGAATCAAAAACACAATTTCTAAAATCGCGGATGCCACCGAATTGGGAGAGATGGCCAGGGCTGAGGAGGACTGTAACAAATTACAGAAGGACATTATCAAACTTACACAATGGACAAAAATATTACAAATGGATTTCAAGACAGATCAATATGGGGTTGTGCATTTTCAAAGGAAGAATACTGAGATCACTTCTTGCTTGGAAGCTGCTTGTCTCAGTGAGGTAGATGAACGTAGGGATCTCAGCTCATATGTAGATCAAAGAGTTGAGCCAGAAGTTGCAAGTTGCAAGACCACGAAAAATAGGCAAACCACATGCACTGGCTTTCATTTCCAGACATAGGAGATATGTACGCTAAACCCCTATCACACCTTAGCCAGACCACACCTAGAGTTTAGTCATCTTGAAACGAATGTAGAGCCACAAGAGGGAATGCAGCCAAGATCCACAAGGTTGACCCCAGTGAATTCCCAGAAAAGATTAACAGGCTTTGTCACCGCTGTCTTAGAACAAGGACAAATTTACAGAGTTCTCCCAAATGATGGAAGGTTTTAATCGAGTGTATTTGGAGAAAATGTCTCCTATTGTGAGGAAAAGAAGGCATGAAATGGCTCGTAAGAAATCCAAAAGGGAATTCAGGGGGAATGCTGTCACATTGTGAGCGGTGGAAGTGTAGGCTGGGCTCGCACAGAGAGAGGCTGAATTTATAGGCCACAACAGCATAAGATACAGGAGCAGAATCAGGCCATTCAGCCCATTGGGTCTGCTCCACCATTTGAGTTTAGCTGATATGGTTCTCGATCCCAGCCTCTTGCCTTCGCCCCATAACCCTTGATCCCTTATCATAAACCTATCTACCTCCATCTTAAATACACTCAAAGGCTTGGCCTCCACAGTCCTCTGCAGCAATGCATTCCAGTTCCAAAGAGTATTATTAGATACATTGAAGCAGAACACCTCTCTGTAAATGTGGACTCAGTGGGATAGACAGGGTCTCATCTTGGAGAGGTAAGGTACCCTTTTGCGCGTGGTTCTGGACCAACCTTGGTTTGAAGCCAAGTGAGGGGAGGTAAGGTGCCTTTCGGGAGAGGTCAGACGTCCTTTGGGAAAGTTAAGATGGGAATTGGGATTGTTAAAAGTAAACCTGCACATGGGCATAAATGCGTAAATTCACTGGAACTGTGAGGCTAATTGGAGTAGTCAGGGGAAACTATTGAAGGAGTTAAGAGGAATGGTCACGAACAGCTAGCAGAGGAAGCTGTGACGGCATTGGCTCTGTGTCTTTAGCCTCTCCTCCTCTGCGAGACTCCTCAACAATAACTCTCCAGCTGACCTTTTGGTCATCTTTCCCATACTTTCCAAATATGTCAAATGTCTGTACGATCACTGCATTCCTGGCATGCTCCTTGTGGTTTTACTGCGTTAAGGCGTTAGACGATGACACGCATTGCTGTAATGTAACAAGACTGAGTTTGTGGTTGTGAGGAAACACTGTGCTGTTGTACTGACTGAGCATTGTAGGTAATAACCAAAACATTACCAGGTTAGACAGCATGAAATGGGAAGTAAATAGATGCAGCCCGCTCGATTGAAAAGTTAATTGATGTCCTACTGATTAGAATGGTCACAGGTCTTAATGCTTCTGTGTCTGAAGGGATGGGTGCTGCTTAAATTAGGTAAACTCAGCAGTGATAACTGAACTTTCACACGGTGTCTGGAAGTCCTGATTTAATATAGTGAGCTAGGTGACACCATGACTGTTTGTCAACTAAGCAGAGTGCGCTCGACCTTAGAACTGTGGTGTGTAAATGTTATACCTTTAATTGGGTGGCATAAAGGTGGCAGGTGAGAAAGTTAAGGCTGATGTCAACGTGCATTAAAACCGAGAGATAAGCCTCTTTCCAGGGAGAGCGAGCGAATGTCACGGTAAGCGCTTGGTTAAGTTGGTCATGGTAGATGACATGGTTGTGATGTTTGCCAGTAGTCAAACCGATCAGATTGCTGGGGATCGGACAGTCTCAAAGTCTGAACACACAACTGGTCTGTGTGGAGAAAGGGATAGAAGAAACTGTTTCTCTGAACAATAGTTACCTAGCTCAGGACAGGGGCATCTGATCAGAGACTGGGAATTGGGAAGGAACAGGCTGGATCACCTGGTTCACTCTGATCCTTGGATATGTCCACTTTGACTAGTAATTGTAAGCACAGTCTGGGTGAGCTAGTGATCTATAACGTTGTTGCAGTATTTTGCAGTGTACCTTTGGTAAAGAACCAACAGCTATATCATGTGGTTGGGACTGCTTTGTTGTAACTGCTCTCCAGCTGGACCAGGGAAAGTTGGAGTGAAAGACTGTGGTGTCAGCAAAACAAAACTGAAACAGTTGGAGCAACTGAACAAGTGTCACTGGGCCTGAAACATTGACTGTTTCTCTCTCGCCACAGATACTGCCTTCAGAGTTTCTCCAGCAATTTCTGTTTGTGTTTCAGACTTCCAGCTTTTTTTTATATTTGTTGCGTATTATTTCTGTACTTGGCTTTGAGCTAATGGTGGAGAAATTAAACACAAAAATGGATTTGTTGGGAAAATGGATTTGTTTGCATCTTCACCTGAACTGTATTGATGCCTTGTGCAAAAATAAAATCACTTACACCTTATAGACAGGTTATTGGAGCCAATACATTCGCTCAAATTTATAAAATGCATTTCATAATTCACAGATGCAACAGAATTCTTTAAGGCAACAAAAGTGGATAGTTAGAGAAAGTGATGAGGATCTTGTACATGTGTATTTTGTAAAGGAGTGGTGCAAGATGCCTCATAGGAGTCTGGCTAATACAACCATAGCCCATGTTATTAAACGCAGCATGACAGTTTGGAGAGGAGTTTGGCTGAAGGACAGAAAATAGATTTGCATCTAATGGCTGTGTTTTGGAGCAGAGGGATGTGAACTGAGGCACCCCCCAGGGTGATGTTTGGACCCTCTCTCTCCATAGTGAAATGGTCTTGACTTAGGTATTGGAGGGATCATGTTAATCTGAATTTTCCGATGGCCTGAAGTTTAAGTTTAACTGTGAAGAGAACTGGGAGGTATTGCATGAAGTAGAAAATGCAATTATAACATTCCTTAAAAGGATCCATATTCATAAAAGCTTGAAAGGACAATGGGAAAGGGGGAGGCAAGCACAACTGTGAGGTTAACACCTTCAGAGGTTCGGCACAACTAATGGGAAGAATGGATTTCCTCACTTAAGTCCTTACTGAAACCTGCAACACTCTTAAAGGGTTTGACATTGTAAATGCTGAGAGGGTGTTTCCCCTCATGGGAGAGTCTAGCACCAGAGGGTATAGTCTCAGAATAAAGGGGGTGCCAGCTGAAGACTGAGTTGAGAAGGAATTTCTACTCTCAGAGGGCTGCGAGTCTTTGGAGCCCCCTGCCACAGAGAGCTGTGGGAGCAGAGTCCTTGTGTAGATTTACAGCTGGGATAGATTCTTGATCAGTCAGGAAGTCAAAGATTCCGGGGAAAGGACAGGAAAGTGGATGTGAAGAATGTAAGGATCAGCCATGGTCCTCTTGAATGGTGGAGCAGCAACGAGGGGCTGAATGGCCTATTCCTGGTCCTATTTTGTATGGTCCACAGAAGCTGCTGAGTTGAGGCTTTGAAAGGTCAGTTTTGTGTAATTTTTTGGTCCTAATACCCTTCAGGCTACTGTCCTCAAGTATCAGTCCACCATGGTGGATACTGGCCGAATGTTTCTGATAACTCTCAGTGAAAAACCTCCCTTGAAATTCCCTTTCCATTGATTTTAAGCTCTCCTAGCCAGGCCTGTACAATTCCTTTGGGAAAATAAAACACTCTTCAACATGTATACACCTTTCCTATTCAACCATTCAGCCTGCAGCTATCTTTTCTCATGTATTTACCTTAATCTGACATAAAAGCAGCGTCATAGAAGACTACTTCAGAAAGGAGTTAAGGTTCAACTACTTCATCTGATAAGGTTCCACGTGGTAGGCTCATTCAGAAAGTAAGGAGGCATAGGATCCAGGGAAATTTGTCTGCCTGGATACAGAATTGTATGTCCAATAGAAGAAGGCAGAGGGTGGTAGTAGATGGAAAGTGTTCAGCCTGGAGCTTGGTGACTGGTGGTGTTCCGTAGGGATCTGTTCTGGGACCTCTGCTCTTTGTGATCTTTATAAATGACTTGGATGAGGAAGTGGAAGGATGGGTTAGTAAGTTTGCCGATGACATGAAGGTTGGTGGAGTTGTGGACAGCGTGGAGGGCTGTTGTAGGTTGCAATGGGACATTGACAGGATGCAGAGCTGGGCAAAGAAGTGGCAGATGGAATTCAACCCAGAAAAGTGGGAAGTGATTCATTTTGGAAAGTCAAATTTGAATGCAGAACACAAGGTTAATGGCAGGATTCTTGGCAGTGTGGAGGAACAGAGGGATCTTGGGGTCCACGTCTATAGATCCCTCAAAGTTGCCACCCAAGTTGATAGGGTTGTAAAGAAGGTGTATGGTGTGCTGGCTTTCATCGACAGGGAAATCGAGTTTAACAGCCGTGAGGTATGCTGCAGCTCTATAAAACCCTGGTTAGACCACACTTGGAATACTGTGTTCCGCTCTGGGCACCTCATTATATGAAGGATGTGGAAACTTTAGAGAGGGTGCAGAGGGGATTTACAGGATGCTGCCTGGACTGGAGGAAGGTCTTATGAGGAAAGGTTGAGGGAGCTAGGGCTTTTTTCATTGGAGTGAAGAACGATGAGAGGTGAGTTGATAGAGGTTTACAAGGTGATGAGAGGCCATAGATAGAGAGGACAGCCAGAGACTTTTTCCCAGGGCAGAAATGACTATTACGAGGGGGCATAATTTTAAGGAGACTGGAGGGAGGCATATGGGAGGTGTCAGAGGTAGGTTCTTCACACAGAGAGTGGTGGGCGTATGGAATGCGCTGCTGGCGGTGGTAGCGGAGTCAGATACTTTAGAGACATTTAAGTGACTCTTGGATAGGCACATGGAGGATAGTAAAATGTAGGGTATGCAGGGTAGATTGATCCTAATAGGACAAAAGGTCGGCGCAATATTGTGGGCTGAAGGGCCTGTACTGTGCTGTACTCCTTTTATGTTCTATATTCTTCCACAGCTTTGAAATGGCATGAATGCCAAACAAGGTAAAGATACACACATATGGAATAGGAGTAGGATCTTGTCGACCATTCAGCTCCTTGAGCCTGCTCTGTCATTCAGTCTGAACTTGGCAGATCAGCCCGTTTACAAATTCCACATTCCCACCTACACCCCAATAATCCTGATTCCCTTCCAGGCTTCCCGGTCTACAGGTTAGTCGTGAATCAGTTGAGTTTTAATGAATATATCAAAGTTCAGCCCGTGCTGTGTCAATTTTTAAAGACAGAATTTATTGAATGCAAGTGTCAGTGGAGGGGCCAGCGTTTGTTTCCCCGACCGACTTACCCTTTCAGAAGGAACAGGTAAGTCTCCACCACCAGCTTCAGTCAGGGAGGTGGCAGTGCTCCAGGATGGCAGCATTTTGACCCTCCATCAATGTAGGCCAAATGGCCTATTTCAGCTCCATATGGTGTGTGTGTGTGTGTGTGTGTGTGTGTGTGTGTGTGTGTGTTTGTCTGTGTGTGTGTGTTTGTCTGTGTGTGTGTGTGTGTGTGTGTGTGTGTGTGTGTGTGCATGTGTAATAGTGTGTGTGTGTGTATATGTGTGTGTGAGAGTGTGTGTGTCTGTGTGTGTGTGTGTGTCTGTGTGTGTGTGTGTGAGTGTATGAGAGTGTGTGTGTGTGAGCGTGCGTGTGTGTGTGAGGGAGAAGTGGTGAATAGCTAGAGGTCAGTGTGTTTCCATCTCTCTCATCTGCCTTATTGTGGGGCCGTCAATCTCTTTAGACACCACTGACAGAATCTGTCTCCTCCTGACAATGACACAAAGTCGCCTGGTCAGACAGAGAGAGAAAGAGAGAGGGATAGAGAAAGGAACACAAGGAACGGAAGCAAGTAACTTCACAAATGAATGAAAAATAACATCATCTTAGTTCAAAGCAACAATAGAATCACCACATTTCTGGGCAGGGACGTGAAATAGGGAGCTGCAAAGTCCGAAAATCTCAAACACTTTCATTTACAGAACAATTAAATGGACCAAAAGCCATGCAGACCCCTACTGTTTCTAGCTCAGCCATTCTCACCAACTTCCAAACAACAAACCTGACAGAAATTATAAATAATGCACTGCCATTAAATGTAATAAATGTTCATTCATTTAAGTAATGTAACAAAATAATTAATTATTTCCGTAAAAACATCTTCATCTTATAAACATCAATACAACAGAAAGCATTTGTCGGAAACATTCTAACTGCCGTTATGAAATTATCGTGAGCATTATCTTCTGAAAAACTAATACTTTTCTTGCAGCGAGTTTAATCAAACCACAAGCAGCAAATATAAATCTCACTTGTCAAACTATATTGTCTTTGCTCATGCTTACTGTGACTTGTGCCTTGCACTTGGGAGCTGGTGTGCAATAAAACATGAGCAGTCAATGCTTCTAGAATGTTCTGTCATCCCAGCCTCAGCTGTGGTATTGCATGTCAGTGTCCTGTGATGGGAGCAGTTCAGGGAGTCACCTCGAGGAGCCTGGATGGGACTGCCAGTGGTCCACAGAGCTGAATGTGAGAGCCACTGATCAACCAGAATCAAGCAGAACAAACAGAAAACACACTGCTCTCATCAGGACAGGAACGCAAGATGACCAAAACTCAAAACAGAACAATAATTTATAATGTGTAGCCTCTGGGGCGTTGGCATCTATCCTGATGAACATCTTCTCCAGTGTATCTCTTTTTCTTGTTGTATGACTGATTCTGAGCTAAGGTCAGATCAGGGCTGATGTTTCTGAGGTTGGACACCCTCTACCATTGACTGGACCCAAGTGTCACCACACAGCAGCAAACAATTTAACTAGCCAAAGACAAACTGACAAATCCCTCCATCAGATTACACTAACACCACAAACTGTGCCTCTGAAAAAGAGATGGAGATCAAATTCACTCCGAGAGCAGGATCAAAGGTTAGACGGTCCTCTATTGGTGACTTTCTCAAGCTTTGGTTCGTCACAATCACTTGATCAGGAATCTCAGGGACTCTTGAAGAACGAGGGCTGGTGGGAGAAAAGAATAGGACATAAGGAAGATGAGACAACAAGGTGTGGAGCTGGATGAACAAAGAAATTCTGAAGAAGTGTCCAGGTCTAAAACGTCAGCTTTCCTGCTCCTCTGATGCTGCTTGGCCTGCTGTGTTCATCCAGCTCCACACCTTGTTATCCCAGATTCTCCAGTATCGGCAGTTCCTGCTGTCTCTGGGACATAAGGAAGAGCGTGGGGAATAGTAGCTGAGAAACACCAACCACAGGCTCTTGAGACTCTGTAGCTTGACGCACGAAAGTAAAACTGAGGAAAAACTGAAGAGCTAAAGAGCTCCAAACTGAGATTGTGCGAAGGAATGGGTTCAAACAATGTGAAGGATTCAAAGAGATTTATAATCCGTTTATAAGAGTTTAGTGTGGCTAGAGTAAGTAAATATACCTGGCAAAATGAAGACAAGGGTGCAAGGTCAGAGGTGAGAGAAGGGTCATCTATTGAACCTCAAGCTTTTAACTGTGTCCTCCTATCCAGGAGATCAGTTACAGCTCACCAGCAGAATTCCCATGTGGATGTACTTGGAGGCACAGAGGGCTGGGCTGTTCTCCACAGCTCAGTGTTTATCAGTTCAGAAGATGTTTCCTCGCTCAGCAACAGTGGCAGGTAAATGCAGGGGGGGAACTGACAACAACATCATCTGTAACTATTGCGTGTGTCATTAGCGTGCCTCCTAAGCCTGATGATGCCTTTCAACCACCAGAACAACTTATACCAACTTTCAGTCTCCAACCTGGTACCTGTTAATGCAGTAGCATTAGCAAGGTCTGATGTTAGGTAAACTACACATCAACTAGGGTCAGTCACATCGGGCTCCACTTACTGCCCTGTTATCACCCTGAGTAGTATCGTCACTAAGATTAATAGCCAGGGTACGCTAATTCTCAATGAGAGTATTTTTCACTGTTGTAATGCTCTTATTCCTCCAGTGCTTGTTACTCCCTTATTCATCTCCTCTGCACCTCTGGGACTGTGCCTTGCAATTTCCACACAGGCATCTCTCAGTCACAATCACTAAAGGACCTGAACATTAAAAACCTGAACATTGCAAACTCTCCAGTGAAGTTACAAGGGAGTGATTTGATTTATACTGTCATAGGTTCTGAGATACAGCGAAAAATATTACGTGCTATCCAGGCAAGTCTTACCTTACATAAGTACATCAGGGGAATAGAACAGAATGGAAAATGTAGCGACAGAAAAGATCAGCTCTAATATTTGAGAGGTCCATTCATAACAGAGGGGAAGAAGCTGTTCTTAAATCTGTTGTAAAACTTTTGTAAATTCTGCCCAATGGAAGACATTATAACGAGGGTGGGAGGACTCTTTGATGATGTTGGCTGCTTTCCTGAGGGTGCGGGAAGTATAGATGGAGTCAATGGATGGACGGCTGGTTTGCATAATTTCCTGTTGAACCAAGCTGTGGCACATTAAGATAAAATGCTTTCTATGGTGCATTTTTAAACACCAGTAAGAGGGCTTCACTGTCAGAGGTACCACTTTCAGATGAGACATTAAACCAGAGTCCCATCTGAGACCGATGTAAAAGATCCTATTTCACTGTTTCGTAGCCCAGAGGGACTGATTCCTGGGGTCTTAAATCAACACCACAATTAACAAATAACCTGCTCATTATCATGGTGCAGTTTGGGTGACCTCGCTGTGTGCAGGTTGGTTGCTACCTTTCTAACAGTAACTACAGTTGGAAACTTTGGTTTGGTTTTGTCAGACATTGCTCTCAGTTGCTCAGTGAGACACCCACGCTAATCTGTCAGAGTGAGGCCCACTGTATCTTCCTCAAATGACACCCCCGTTGGAGGGCGGAAGAACGTCTCAATCTGAGATTCAGAACCCCCCTGGCTGTGGGAATGCCAGCCAGTGGGAGCCGCCTGCCAAGCAGAGCCTTGTAGGATGCCCAGCCTCCTGAGGATCAAGGTCTCAGGCCTAGCCCTTCTCATCCTGCCTGGAGCTGAAGTAATCACATTCGTGATAACAAACTAAAGGTGGAGCTTAGGTTTTCCCACTGGAATTTAATTCAGGGTGAGGTGGCAGGGTCTGGGTTACAATAATCGTCCCGCCTCCAGGTTCCACCCATAAGAATTTCTTCACTAAGTGATGAACTTTGCAATGTCAGGTAGACACAAAAGGTACCTCAGCGACACATTGTCTTCTTTTCATATGCTGCTTGGAAACTATTGAGTCCCACAGTTTGACATTCCAACAACATTCAAGGAGGTTATTTTGAAATTTGCTGTTATTGACCTCAACTGCTTTGACCCACACTGCACCATTCCTCTCCCCCCTCCCCCACCCCCACGCTGAACTCCCACCACAGAATGGGAGGAGGCTATTCAGCCCACTTGTCTCAACTGGCTCTTCAAACAAGCATCATTCCCGGACTGTCAATCTCCTGCCTTTTCTCCCATACTCTCGCACACTATTTCTGTCTAAATAACTGTTCAATGCCTCTCCTCAATGCCTCAATTGAACCTGTCTCTATTACATTTCTGGGCAGTGCAGTCTAGGCCCTAACTACTCTGCTCAGTGAAAATGTTCTTTTCTCACATCAGCCTTGGTGATTTTGCACATCACGTTGAATGTAATACCTTTCGCTCTCCTTCCTTTTATGAGCAGGGACAGTTTCTCCCCACCTACTCAATCCAGCCTATTCATGATTTGAAATCCTCTCTCGGGTCTCCCCTCAGCCTTCTTCTCCCCCGCCCTGGAGAACAAGACTGATTTCTTCATGTTTATCCCTCATTCCCCACTCTCGCGCCAGTAATATTGATTCCTTTAGTTTATGAAAGTGCATATTGAATATGGGACAACACCACAGTATTCCATGTGGACTGTACAAATTGCACTGGAGCTACACTGCTCTATATTCCTCTCAGTGTTGGGCTCATGGTCGATCGTGGATGGGTATTATGTTTGTTAGTCTTGGTTCAATTGACCTCAGTGCCCCAGGGAATGGGAATTATCCATGGTTTGTTGTCCTTCCTGAGATCCCTGTAAACTGTGCCCACATCAAGACCAAGCAGGAATAGAACACAAATTGGATTTCTTCATCAAACTGCTTGATGCTACTTATCGACAAGTTCTGGTCCATCAGACCAGGATTTTTTTTTAGCTTTCTGCAGTTGCAAGGGTTTTGAAGCTAGATATGGAAGCTCTTATTCCTCCCTCTGTTACAGCTAAAAGCTGGGGGTTCTCTTCCTGCTGTTAGAATTGCATGTGAGACAATCTGTTTTACTGACTTTGCCTTTGACAAGGGCGTGTTTCTGAGACGTTATTATATTGAAACAGTTCATTGATCAGATCATAGAATCCCTACAGTGTGAACATAGAACATAGAACATTACAGTGCAGAACAGGCCCTTCAGCCCTCAATGTTGCGCCAACCTGTGAACTAATCTAAGCCCATCCCCCTACACTATCCCATCATCCATCTGCTTATCCAAGGACTGTTTAAATGCCCCTAATGTGGCTGAGTTAACTACATTGGCAGTCAGGGCATTCCACACCCTTACCACTCTCTGAGTAATGAACCTGCCTCTGACATCTGTCTTAAATCTATCACCCCTCAATTTGTAGCTATGCTCCCTCTTACAAGCTGACAAAATCATCCTAGGAAAAAGACTCTCACCGTCCACCCTATCTAATCCTCTGATCATTTTGTATGTCTCTATTAAATTCCCTTTTAGCCTCCTTCTCTCCAATGAGAACAGACCCAAGTCCCTCAGCCTTTCTTCATAGGGCCTGCGGTCCAAACCAGGCAACATCCTGGTAAATCTCCTCTGCACCTTTTCCAATGCTTCCACATCCTTCCTGTAATGGGGCGACCAGAATGGCACGCAATATTCCAAATGAGGCCACACTAATGTTTTGTACAGTTGCAGCATGACATCACGGTTCCGGAACTCAATCCCGCTACCAATAAAACCTACACACCTTAAGGCTTCTTAACAGCATTATCAACCTGGGTGGCAACTTTCAGGGATCTATGTACATGGACACCAAGATCCCTCTGCACATCCACACTACCAAGAATCTTTCCATTGACACAGTATTCTGCCTTCTTATTAATCTTTCCAAAGTGAATCACCTCACATTTATCCGTATTAAACTCCATTTGCCACATTTCAGCCCAATTCTGCAGTTTATCCAAGTCTCCCTGCAACCTGCAACATTCTTCCACACTGTCCACCACTCTACCAACTTTAGTGTCATCTGCAAACTTACTAACCAATCCACCTATGCCTGTGTCCAAGTCATTGATAGAAATGACAAACAGCAGTGGTCCCAAAACTGATCCTTGAGGCACACCACTAATAACCGGACCCCAGGCTGAATATTTTCCATCAACCACCACTCGTTGCCTTCTTACAGAAAGCCAGTTTCTAATCCAAACTGCTAAATCTCCCTCAATCCCGTGCCTCTGTATTTTTTCCAATAACCTACCATGCGGAACCTTATCAAAGGCTTTACTGAAGTCCATGTACACCATGTCAACTGCCCTTCCCTCATTCACATGCTTGGACGCCTTTTCAAAAAACTCAATGAGGTTTGTGAGACACGACCTGCCCTTGACGAATCCATGCTGACTATCTCCAATCAAATTGTTGCTTGCTAGATGACTATAAATCCTATCTCTTATAATCCTTTCCAAAACTTTTCCTACAACAGACATAAGGCTTACAGATTTATAATTATCTGGGTCATCCCTACTGCCCTTCTTGAACAAGGGCACAACATTTGCAATCCTCCAGTCCTCTGGTACTAAACCTATAGACAATGAGGACTCAAAGATCAAGGCCAAAGGCTCTGCCACCTCCTTTCTAGCTTCCAAGACAATTCTCGGAAAAATCCCAACCGGCCCAGGGGACTTATCTACCTTCACACCTTCTAGAATTGATAACACCTCCTCCTTCCTAACCTTAATCCTTTCAATTCTAGTGGCCCATAACTCAGTCTTCTCTTCTACAATATTCTCCTTTTCCTGAGTGAAAACAGATGAGAAATATTTGTTTAGTACCTCTCTGATCTCCACAGGGTCCACACACAACTGCCCACTTCTGTCTTTGACTGGCCCTATTCCTACCCTAGTCATCCTCTTATTCCTCACATGCCTATAGAAAGCTTTAGGGTTCTCCTTTATTCTACCTGCTAATGTCTGCTCATGTCCCCTCCTTGCTCTTCTTAACTCTCTCTTTAAATCCTTCCTAGCTAATCTGTAACTTCAGCCCAACAAGGAAGGATAGGAAGGATGCAGCAGCTGGGTGGATAAAATGGCAAATAAGAGTTTAATCTGGACGAATGTGCGGTGATGCATTTTGGGAGGTCAAATACGAGAGAAGAATATACAGTAAATGGCAGGACCCTGAGCAGCACTGATATACAGAGACACCTTGGGGTCCAAGTCCATAGCTTCCTGAAAGCGGCAACACATGTGGATAAGGTGCTGGGACAGCCATACAACATACTTGTGTTCAGTGGCCAGGGCATTGAGTATAAAAAGTCACATTACATCTGTATAAGACCTTGGTCAGGTCACAGTTAGAGTACTGTGCACAGTTCTGGTCACCACACTATGGGAAGAGTGTGGAGGCTTTGAAGGGGGTGTGGAAGAGGTTTACCAGGATGTTACTCGCATCGGAGTGGATTAGCTGTAAGGAAAGGTTAGACAAACTCGGACTGTTTTCACTGGAATGTCGGAGGCTGAAAAGTGACCTGATAGAAGTCCATAAAATCATAAGTGGCGTCAGTTTAAGGTGAGGGGAGCACAGTTTAAAGGAGATATACAGAGTGCCTGGAATGTGCTCCCAGGTTGGGGCAGTGGAAGCAGATACAATAACAGCGTTTAAGAGGCATTTAGACAGACACATGCGCAGGCAGGGAACAGAGCAATACAAACCACACGCAGGCAAAATGGGATTAATTTAGAATGGCCTCATGGTCAGTACAGACACAATGGGCCAAAGGGCCTGTTCTGTTCTATGATTAGGCCATTCGGCCCTCACATCTGCTCAGCCATTCAAAAGGATCAAGGCTGACTCAAGATTCCTCACGTCCACTTTCCTGCCATTTCCTCATAACCCCTTTCCCAACTGATCAAGAATCTACCTCAGCTTTAAATATTCACAAGGACTCTGCCCCCACAGCTCTCTGCGGCAAGCAGTTTCAAAGATTCAAAGCCCGCTTAGAGAAGAAATTCATCCTCATCTCATCCTTAAATTGGTGTCTGTTTATTCTGAGACTATGCTCACTGATCCTAGGCTCTCCCTCAAGGAGGAACACTCTCTCAGCGTTTACCCTGTAAAACCCTTTAGAATCGGATCTGTTCTAATGAGATCACCCCTCATTCTTCTAAATTCCAAGGAGTAGAGTGGGATACTGGATACCAAACAGTGACGGAGGGAGATTGAGGCAACGGTCAGGAATCCAGCGAAAGATGTACAAGCGTGGAACTACAGCAATGTGATTATTTCAAGATCCTTGACAACTCCCCACAGAACAACGGTGTGCTGTCTCTCCCCTTCTGCCCCTGTAACAGTTCGCTTTTCCCCTCTTCAGAATCCACGTGTAAATAAAGTTCAGGCACTGTTTGAAGGACCATTATCAAACTTGGCACATTTGTTTTTTAAAAAGTCCAAAATTCATGTTTCGTAATAAGGCTACAGGACACATAGTGAACTATAAGCTCTGGTTGAAAGCTTACCAATTGCTGTATTTTGGGGTTAATAGCGTTCATTGTCACTGCAGGTGGAGGGGCATCTGTTTGTCACACTGAAATTGACGTTGGTCACCTACGCTAGCGCTGTTTCACAGTGACAGCTGTAGGCTGAGCAATAATACAAACACGCAGGATCAACAGTTACGTCTAGCAGAAAGAAATTCCAAAAGAGACAACTGGAGTAAGATACCAAACTGTGGAGCTGGATGAACACAGCAGGCCAAGCAGCATCTCAGGAGCACAAAAGCTGACGTTTCGGGCCCAGACCCCTCATCATCTCCAACCCCAACCTCACCATCAAACCCGCAGACAAGGGTGGCGCAGTGGTAATATGGCGCACTGACCTCTACATCGCTGAGGCCAAAATCTCTCTCCCATTATCAACTGGAGTAAGAGTCTGACTCCTTTTGATGCCCTCTCATTGTTCAGTTAACCTTTTATCCATCATCCTGTGCTTCCAATCTACCTGGACCAGGTCTCATTGCAACTCACGGGATGTGCCATCTACCCAACTCATGGAATGTGCCATCTACCGAACTCATGGAATGTACCATCCACCGCACTCTTGTTTTTTTCCATCACTAATTTAACCATCATGACATTATGATCACTCCTCCCTGACGTGTTCCCACTGAAAAATGCTCCAATTATGGCTTCAGGAGTCAAGATATCTGATAGACCAGGTCTCTGAGGCCAATCAGCTTGATTCTTCGGGAGGTATTCCCAGTCCAATAACTGAAGATATTTTAATCAACCTATTCAGAGATGTTATGATAGACCTCTACAGGACGTGGGACATGAACCCGGTTCTCCGGGTGCCAAGGTGGGAATAGTGGCTCAGTGGTTGGCACCGCTGCCTTACAGCTCCAGGGATCTGTGTACCATTCTACCCTCAGGCGACTGTCTGTGTGGAGTTTGCACATTCTCCGTGTCTGCGTGGGTTTCCTCCGGGAGCTCCAGTTTCCTCCCACAGTCCAAAGATGTGCTGGTTAGGTGGATTGGCCGTGGGAAATTGCCTGTAATGTTCAGGTAGGTACCTGTACATGGGGTAGGCATGGTTAAAAACCCCATGCAGCATTACAAGGATGGATGGGTGGGTTGGTGCAGACTCGATGGGCCAAATGGCCTCTTTATGTACTATATAGATTCTGCAGCACTATCTCTGTACCACAAGAGCCCTAAGCTGACTGGATCCTCTTGCTCCAATGAGGTTGTTCCTTTCAACTGATAAGATTTCTTTGTCCAATTGGACAGTGCGCAGATAATCCCAACCCAGTGAGCTGGCTCCTTCTAATTGTACAGGTAATCCCAGGGGAAGCAGGGAATGGCTCCTTGCACCGATCAACCATTTGTCTAAATCTGGGCGGAACAGTAAGGAAAGGAGAATTCTTGGAGATTCCCCAAATTCCTCACATCTTTCTCCCAAAGCTACAAAGGACAAATATCAAACTTAATGACACAAATTTACTCTGAAGTTCAGTTTGTTGTAGTCCCTGGGCAAAGGTGAAAGGACCTCAAAGAACTGCTGATGCTGTAAATCAGAAACAAAACCAGAAATTGCTGGAGAAACTCAGCAGGCCTGATAGCATCTGAGAAGAGAAAACAGAGTTAGTGTTTCAGGTTTATTCACCCTTCTCCAGAACAGTTCGCTCGTCCAGAAACATTCACTGTGCATTCTCTCTCCACAGATGCTTCCAGACCTGCTGAATTTCTCCAGCAATTTCTGTGTTTGCTTCTTCAGTCCCTGGGAAATTGGACTTAAAGGTAAAAGGAATAGGCTGAGTAATAAAGAGCTACGTTTTCAATGAAGAATGTAAAAACCAGGCAGATTATTGCGTCTAATAATATAAGCTGGTGGATGAGGCATAGAATCATAGGATCCCTGTGATGTGGAAGCAGGCCATTCAGCCCATTGAGTCCACACTGGCATTCCAAAGATCCTCCCACCTAGACCCACACCCCCTCCTCTATCCCTGTGATCCCCCTAGCCTGCGCATCCCTGCACACTATGGGGCAATTTTAACATGGCCAATCCACCCAATCTGCAGGTCTTTGGACTGCGGGAGGAAACTGGAGCCACTGGAAGAAACCCACGCAGACATGGATTTGGTGAGAGTTAAAGATGGGGGGATTTGGTGAGATGGGAATTATGTGGGTTTTACAGGAAGCGATTAGCTTCCAATCCTGCAGCATCAATCTGGTACTGAGCAACTCAGGCCTGGAAAGGTATCACCATAAGACCAAAAGGCCATAAGACATAGGAGTGGAAGTAAAGCCATTCGGCCCATCAAGTCCACTCCGCCATTTAAATCATGGCTGATGGGCATTTCAACACCACTTCCCTGCACTCTCCCCGTAGCCCTTGATTCCTTTTGAGATCAAGAATTTGTCAATCTCTGCCTTGAAGGCATCCAACGCCCCGGCCTCCACTGCAATCTGCGGCAATGAATTCCACAAGCCCACCACTCTCTGGCTGAAGATATGTCATCTCATTTCAGTCACAGGCGAGTCCCGGTCTGGGTGGTCTGAGCCGGAAGTGCTGACACCAGGTTTCTCCTGTGGTTTCAGGGAGGGAAGGAGAGAAACTTGAGCCAGGAATTCTGCTCCCAATGGCTGTTCAATCGGCCACTCTCCCCACCCTGACTGTGTTAGCTTTCTGAAACAGTTTTCCCACAGAAATAACTCCACAGAGGCTGGTATCCCATCGCTGAGACACCACACATGCACAGTAGATGCCACTGACCCAGTTAGCATAGGGCCGGCTCTGGGATTGAGCAGATTCCCTGACACTCCTGTTTATATGTGACAGCCAGGGACCAGGTTGACAGCCCCAGTCAGGGAACTCATAATCTATGAGATCCACCTGGCTGACCTTGTTATAATCACTTCATCTGCTGCTCTTTACTCATAAACACTATGTATTTCTCTCCCTCCTCAATTCCCTCTTAGAAGCTTCTGTATCTGATGCGCCAGTGACTCCCGGTGTCAATGTGTCTCAGGGTGTGAGGATATTGTCTCTATCATCGACTCTTCAGTATCAGTGTGTCCTACATTATGCTGAGAAATCTCAAACAATAAAATGGAGGAGGGGGGAGCAGGCAGAGGAGAAAAAAATGCCATCTCTGCAAATAAACAATCTGAAGGTTGACTTCCACAGAAGGTCTTCACTATTTGACTTGGTGCTCGTCCAGCTAATGAACACAAGAAAGCAAAGCAGCGGTCCTTTTATTGTCTCTGATGACAGCCCTGAACTCTGCTGACATTGATTAGCTGAGATCTGTTTGCTGACAAAGTTCCACACACACTTGGCCAAATAGAGTGTACAAACAAAGGCCCCTATTCCACATCCACACATTACAAATTGTAACGTAGCTCAGGCCTGTCGGCACAAACAGCCCATTCTAAAGCAAACTGGCCCACTGTCTAAAAAAAATAAACTTACATCCCTCCTCCAGATCAATGATCTGCTCACCAATATTCCATAGATAGTAGGTACTGCAGATTCTGGAGAATCTGAGATAACAGGGCGTGAAGCTCGATGAACACAGCAGGTCAAGCAGCATCAGAGGAGCAGGAAAGCTGATGCTTCGGGCCTAGGATCTTCTTCAGAAAAAGGGTCTAGGCCCGAAACATCAGCTTTCCTGCTCCACTGACACTGCTTGGCCTGCTGTGTTCATCCAGCTCTACACCTTGTTATCACCAATATTCCACAATTCACTTTTATTTTATTCCGTTAATCTTTCACTTTTCAAATTGGCTTTCTCAATAACCCAAAAATGAGCCCATCTCCTTGCCAGTCACATTTTTAAAAATTTTATGTGTTTTGTGGGGATGGACACCAGAGACTGTGGGATTATTTTTTCCTTTATTCATTCACAGGACGAGGGCATTGCTGGCTCAGCAGCATTTACTGCCCATCCCTAATTGCCCAGGGAGCAGTTAAGAGTCAATCACGTTGCCGTGGGGCTGGAGTCACATGTAGGTCAGACCAGGTAGGGATGGCAGTTTCCTTCCCTAAAGGACATTAGTGAACCAGATGAGTTTTTCCCAACAATCAACAATGGATTTATAGTCGTCATTAGATTCTTAATTCCAGATATTTGATTGAATTCAAATTCCCACCATCTGCCGTGGTGGGATTTGAACCAGTATCCCCAGAACATTAGCTGGGTCTCTGGATTAACAGTCATTGCCTCCCCTCATTGTAGGCCCCTAAATGCTTCAAGGTGATGATTGCAAGCTGCCTCATGGAATCTGCAGCTCATGTGGATAAAAGGGCTACCACTGTCTGTATAGGGTGAGGGTTCAAGGATTTTAATTCCATAACTGTGAATAACGTCTGAGCAAAATTTCTTGCGGTGTGTGAGTTTCGCTATTGAAACTTTTCACCATTGTTTCCAGACCCGTTGTAGTTCAGTTAGCAGCATTCTTGTATCAATGTTATAATGTTCACACACTCGCCTAACGATTATGACTGACCCTTCAAGTGCAGTACTGAGGCAGTGCTGTACTGTTGGGGGTGCTTTCTGTCAGATGATTTTGGCTAAGTACTCATTTGCCTCCTTGGCAAATGTAAAAGATGCCGCTACACTGCGTTGAAGAACAGCACAGAGTTTAGTTCCCCTGGCCAATGTATAGCCCTCAATCAATGTCAGAAAAACAGATTGTCTGGTCATTATTATGTTACTAATGTGGACGCTTGCTGCGTGTAAATGGAGCAATGATTATTTTTTTGTGAGTGCTCCATTGACTGTAAAGTGCTTTGAGATGTCTGGCAGTTGTGAACAGCACTAGGTAAATGCTAAGTTTATCTTTCGTTTTAACTTTATTACAGAGATCAAGTATAGATGATCACAATCAACTGTCAGTCTAGCTACTCTTCTGTAACGAAAATCATCAGACAATAATATTTAGTAGCCCGTCTGGTGGATTTCCATCAAGCTGATTGTATCTTTGTGTGATTAGGAAAATCTTTGAACTTTGACCTCTGCTGACTCACCAGTCAAATAAGAACTGCTCCCTAACTGATCCCAAAGTCCTGACTCAAATCTCTTTATCGTGCCCAGGATTTTAACGTTCCATTGCCACATATTTATTTGCTGTGATTATTAAGGCTCTGCATGTTTGTGGAGTCTGTTCTGGGTGAACAGTAGCTATTAATGATTACTTATTTTTGTCCAAAGCACGGGCTCATTAGCTGGAATTTTGTTTTCAAATCCATGTCAAATTTGAACCTTTGACATGCCCAGCAATGTTCAATCAGTGCGGTGCGTATCACAGTTGGATTAAGTTCTTCTAAAGATCTTACTTCAAAAAGCAAACTCATCAGGCGCCTTTCTTAAGCATTCTCTTTCGCCCAGTGCCACTTTCCCCTGGAAAGCACCTTGGAATATTTAATGTCTTACAACAGTGAGCTTGTATTTAAAGTCGGAACATGCTCCACTGATACAAACATTGAAACCAGGAGGACTAGGCCATTCAGACCTCAATCACGTAATGAGATCACAGCTGATTATGACCTCTACTCCACTTGCTTAACTAAGTTCCTAACTAACGCTATTATTGGTCAGAAAACTATTCACCTCTGCCTTAAAAATATTCAGTGACTCCCATCCCTCATGGGGCTTTGGGAAAGAGTACCCAAGACTCAGCAACATCTGAAAGGAAAAAATTCTCATCTCTGACTTAAATTGGAGATTCATTACTTCTAAACTCTGACTCCTCATTCTAGTCCAAGCTACAAAAAGAAACTCTGCCAAGCACCTCCAGGATCTGACATATCTCAAAAATATCATTCCACATTTATCTAAATTCCTACAGATACAAACGTCATGCTTCCTCATTAAGATAAAGCCATCATCCCAGTGTGAATCTTTTAAAAATTACTTCTAATGCAATTATGTTCTTAAGAGAAGAGATCTAAACTGTACATAGTATTCCAAATGACCTTCCCTCCATCATCAGGTCAGAAGTCAGGCTATTGGGTTAGGTGGGCTTCAGACTCGTTTCACAGGTTGGCGCAACATTGAGGGCCGAAGGGCCTGTACTGCACTGTAATGTTCTGTGTTCTATTTGCCAATGATTGTGCAATATTCAGCTCTGATCGTGACACCTCAGACAGTGGGACACTCTGCCCGAGTGCAGTAAGACCTGGACAATCTCCAGGCTTGTGTAGGAAAGTGATGAGAAACATTCCTGCCACACAAATGCCAGGCAAAGACCATCTCCAACAAGAGACAATCTAACCATCGCCTCTTTGGACTCAATGGCGTTGAATCCCTGGAGTTATCAGTAACCAGAAAGTGAACTGGACTCCACCATACAAATACAGCGGCCACAACAGCAGGTCAGAGGCTGGGAATACTGCAGTGAGTAACTCACCTCCTGACTCCCCAAAGCAAATCCATCATCTGCAAGGCACAAGTCAGGAGTGTGATGGAATACTCTTCTCTTGCCTCCTCTAAACAGAGCTCAGCAGGCCGACAGCACTAATGTCCTTCTGTTCCTCTTCCTCCTCTGTCTGCATTCCATTCTTTCAACCTCCCTCTCATTTTGGAATCATTCACACAGGCCAAGTGTGGCTTTAAGTAATCTCTGTGACTTCCTTGTTCTGTATGTTTCACAGTCTCCCCTGCTCTCTACATTTCTCCCATTATTGCAGTAGATACTCTGTACGATTTCTCTCTTCTCCCTCTGAACCTCTGCGTTATTGTATAATGCATTCTTATGACTCTTCGGCCTCTCTGATGGATTGCAAGTTTTCCTTTAGGGATGGATCTGGATGATTCAATCTTGAGGGGTGTTGGGGGAAGGGGTTGCTGATTTCCCTTGGGAGCTTCTTTTCAAATGTCATATAAATATTTTAAATCCAGCATGTTTATTACTGTAGCTCAGTAACATGATTTCAAATTCACCTTGTTTTCTTTTGCAAAGTGAAGATAACTGGTAATAAATCTGCCCAGAGCCCCTGTCACATTAATCCCATTGCAAATAGCTACCATACGATGTGTGCGTGTGAACGGTGCTCGCACATACCTTTTTACTCCTGGGACACTGCAGTCACACTACGGTTATTAACAGTTCAGGAACCCCATTTGATGCTAACTGCCACCTACTGTGGCAGGACTTGAACATAGGCCCTACTGAACATGAGCTGTGCTCCTGGATTAACCAATCTAATGATAACTCCACTAGGCCATCTTCTGCTCGGCCTGAAGGTAGTCATCACTCTCCCTTAGGGGAGAGTAAGGGAAGTGTAGGAAACAAACATTTCCCACTCAAAATGTCACTGTCCCTGCGATCCCTAAAACTATTCATTAAAACTGCTCCATACCTTTAGACATATTATTTTCTAATGCCAGGGGCTGGTGTTAGATTGTGACCATTTCCTTCAGTGCTGTTATGGTAAAGTGGCTCAGTGGTTAGCACTGCAGCCTCACAGTGCCAGGGACCCGGGTTCGGTTCCAGCCTTAAGTGACTGTCTGTGTGGAGTTTGCATATTCTCCCCATGTCTGCGTGGGTTTCCTCCAACAGTCCAAAGATTTGCAGGCTAGGTGGATAGGTTCCTATAGTGCTCAGGGATGCGTAGATTAGGTGTGTTATAGGGGGACGGCTCTGAGGGTCGGTGTGGACTTGTTGGCCGAAGGGCCTGTTTCCACACTGTAGGGAGTCTATGATTACCATGTGACCGTGGGCAAGAATCATACCTACCCTAAAAAATAATCACCATAGAGACCATGATAACAAAGTGTGAAGCTGGATGAACACAGCAGGCCAAGCAGCATCTCAGGAGCACAAAAGAAATGTCAGCTTTTGTGCTCCTGAGGTGCTGCTGGGCCTGCTGTGTTCATTCAGCTTCACACTTTGTTATCTTGGATTCTCCAGCATCTGCAGTTCCAATTATCTCCCTCACCACAGGGACCATCGCTGGATCTCAATCCCACGCTGATCAATGATGTGCCCACCAGTACATGGACATGGTGTTGTGATTGTCCAAGTACAGACGGTGGGCAGGCCCCTCAAAATGGCACAGTAAGGGGTTGGGTGGGCACAGTGAAGCTGCTTGTACTCACAGGTGCCCTCTGAAGTGGTTTGTAGAACATAGAACATAGAACATTACAGCACAGTACAGGCCCTTCGGCCCTCGATGTTGTGCCGACATGTCATACTGATCTCAAGCCCATCTAACCTACACTATTCCATGTACGTCCATATGCTTGTCCAATGATGAAATGGTTTTTGTCTTTGTTGCTGGAAACTCCGGACACAGCTGATCACCAGGCCTTTGGCCGTGGCCATTAGGAATGGGTGATCTCCCAGGCATCATGCCCCCTACCCCAACCAACTTCCTACAGGCCACCTCCATGCATTGGGGTTTTACTCAGAGGGTGGCCCAGAGTAACACAGAGAATGCAGGACCCACCACACTGAGCGCGAGACCATGGCAAACTCCATACCACAGAAAACACAGAGCCACCACAATCTGTGGAATTGTATGAGTGAAATTGGATATTAATGACAGTTAGTGTGTAGTGCTGAGTGGTGGGGCTAGCAGTGACAGGGCCCTGCCACGTCTTTCTGTTCACCTGTATCTGCCAAGCTGGCTTGGCCTCTGGGCTTCTATAACCCCTCTCAGTGATGTCTGCACACTAGACCCTCAACCCAGACAGCCCCATCAGCTGCACTTGCACCTCTGAGCCAGAATGAGACCCCCATTCTGGGGGTTCTACCAAGCCCCACCATTCAATGCCCTGCCTACCTGCTGTGTCCCTCTCAGGTAAATATTGAAGCACAACCAATGTTTGAGATTCCTACTGTTGTGCTCTGGTTATTCTATCTGCCCCTTCAGGTTACTTTCCCTATCTTTTTTTCAAATTCATTCACCGGATGAAGGGCATCGCTGTCCAGGCAGCATTTATTGCCCCATCCCTAATTGCCCAGAGGGCAGTTAAGAGTCAACCACATTGCAGTGGGTCTGGAGTCACATATGGGCCAGACCAGGTAAGGATGGCAGTTTCCTTCCCTAAAGGACATTAGTTTTTCCCAACAATTGACAATGGATTCATGGTCATCATTAGATTCTTAATTTCAGAAATTTATCGAATTCAAATTTCCACCATGTGCTGTGGCAGGATTCCAGCCAGGGTCCCCAGAACATTATCTGGGTCTCTGGATCAACAGTCCAGCAATAATACCACTAGTCTCCCCTAACTCCACCTTATTTTTCTTACTGATATACTTATGAAGTGTTTGACTAATTTGTTTTATGTTCCTTGATCATATAACTCCCTAACTTCTCTTTTCCTTCCTAATTAATTTTTTTCTCCTACTCTCTTCCTATTCTCCCTCTAGTGAGGTGCCCCCAGATGCTTCGTTGTATTAAAGCTGCTACATAATTATAGATTGTCGTTGTTACATGTGGACAGAAACAATAGACTAAAACAAATGATTGTTATCATAAAACATGGATATTGGAAATCGAACCAAAACAGAAATTGCTGGAGAAACTCAGCAGGTTGGGTTGTATTTTTGGAGACAGAAACAGGGTTAATGTCCAGAGTCCATCAGGTCAGAAAGTAACTGGGAAAATGTGGTATTTGTACTGATGGGGAGGGTTGAGTAGGGAGTGAATGGGCTACACAGAGACACAGTGAGAAGAAAATGAAAAGCAAACAAAGGGGTTGTTGATGATAAGCTGAGAGGGAGGTAAATGCTGAAAGGGCACTGGTGAGAAGTGTGAATAATTGAAAACATGTTATCTGTGCTGGGGGGTAACCCATAAAGAACAGGGCCCGGGAGCACAGGAGTGTGGTCGTGAATATGGAGGGGGTTGTGCATGCTTTGAAATTGTTAAACTCAATATTGAGTCCTTATGGCTGGAAGGCACCTAGGTACAGGATGAGGTTCTGTCCTTCCAGCTGACCAGGGAACAGGGTGGTGCACTGATGTGGAAGGCTACAGGAAGCTCAGGGACATTTTTGCGAGCAGAACATTGTTGTTCTGCAAAAGCAGTCTGTGTTTCGTCTCCCCAGTGTAGAGAAGACCAATGTTGTGAGCAGTGAATGCAGTAGATTGGATTGAGTAAAGTGCAGGTGAATCGCTGGTAGGCACATCCGCAGTCTCAGATGGTGAGGAGGGCGGAAGTGAATGGGCAGGTGTTAGACCTTGGCCAGTTCCAGGGAGAAGATGCTGGGGTGGGGTGGAGGGGGGGGGGGGGGGGTGGAGGGTGGGCAAGGGAGTGCCGGGAGTGGAGGCGGAGAGGACCTAGATGTCCCAGAGGGAATGGACCCTGAGGAAGGTTGATAAGGGAGGGGAGGGGAACGTGAGTGTGTTGGTGGCATCCTGCCGGAAGAGGCAGAAATGACAGCCAATGATCTGATGGATGTGGGTGCTGGTGGGATGGTAGGCAAAGAAGAGAGGGGCCCTATTGATAGTGTGGGAGGGAAGGGAAGGGGTAAGATCAGAGGGTGGGAGATGAGTCGAACATGCCTGGCCGTCCCGTCAACCACAGCTGCAGGGAAATGTTGGTTGAGCAGTAAGGTGGGCATTTCGGAAGACCGCCTGCTGAAACTGGCATCTTTATATGATCATTGTTGCATTGCTGTTTCTGGGATCTTGCTGTGTGCAAGTTGACCACTTCCTGTCCTACACTACTATATTAGTAACTTCCAAAGTTTCAGGTGGCCTACTAAACCCTCCTGTACATGCTGAAATCATGAAAGGGGCTATGTAAATGCACAACCTTTCATTCAGTCAGGATCGTGGATGTCACTTCTATGCACATCACTGGACACACACCGACGTAAAACAGTCGGCCATCTGGCCATCTGGGTGTCAGTCATACAGACTGGGACACACACAGACAGACACAACCTGACATACAGGCAGCTAGACAGAAACACACAGACAAACAGCCTGACAGGCAGTCCCAGACAGATACGGACATGAAGAGAAACAGTCCAAAACACAGGCACACAGAGTCTCACAGGCAAAGACACGCACACACATTCTGACAGAGACAGTCGCAGGAACAGGCACAGACGGGCACACAGTCGTCCCTCTAATATACAGTCAGAGGCTGAGTTTGGGACACCCGAGTTCAAACGACCAGGAATATTGGATTGCTTACCTTACAAACAGGAGGGAAAATCTCACCACATTCAGACTTTCCTCTGGGAGGGAGAATCCTACATCTTTAAAAATTATTTCCTCCTCAGTATTGTAGAAACCCTCAGTAGGAGGGAGGGAGGGACAGTAACTCACACTCAGTTCCCCACCGCTGCCAGCCAGTTTCACACCCACATTTGTCAATATTCTCCTTGGTCACCAGATCAAACCACTGTAGATAAACAGCGAGAGCTCTCGATCTGATTTGAGGGCCTGGCAAACTGCTGTATTGTGGGGGCAGGTGAAATGTGAAGACTGGTGATATTGGGTTAGAAAGGTGCATGTTGGGGGCGAGAATGGAGGGGCAGGTTCACTCTTAAACGGAAATCGACCTGTCATTTCCTCGCCCTCTGGGAGCAGCGAAAGTCACAGGATCCACAGGCTGAGCGACCAGCTTCTTTCTTCTGTGTTGTCTGCCTCCCAACCCCTCACTCTGCACCCCAGTGTGCTCAGTGGGGACAGCACATAACCCAGGGCAGGCTAAAACACAGTCCACGGAGCAGGGGTTGGGGTGGGGGTGGGGGTGGGTCAGGAAGGGGAAGAGGGATAGGTCGGGGAAGGGAGGGAAGGGGAATAGAGAAAGGGAGGTGGAGGGAGGAGAAGAGTTTGGGAAGGGGAGAGAGGGGATTGAGGAGACAGACGGGCATAGGGAGAGGGAGGGAAATAAGGTGGAGGTTGGAAGGGCAGGGGAGAATTTAGCAAGAGAGCAGAAGTCTGGGGCTGGGATTTGTGTTGGGGGTTAGTTAGAGATTTGGAGAGGAACATGAGGCTGAGGGCTGGGTGGTGGAGGTGATGCTGTCAGTCACAGAGCCCCAGGGGTGCATGGAGCAAACAGGGGGAGGGGGTCACAAAACGAATGGGGGAGCATGGAGTGAATGGAGGGGCATGGAGGAAACAGGGGGCATGGAGCAAGGAGGGGGGCACGGATCGAGGATTAGATTAGATTAGATTAGATTCCCTACAGTGTGGAAACAGGCCCTTCGGCCCAATAAGTCCACACTGTCCCTTGGAGCATCCCACCCAGGCCCATCCCCTTATAACCACACAGCCCTGAACACTTTGGGCAATTTAGCATGGCCAACCCACCCACCCTGTGCATCTTTGGACTGTGGGAGGAAACTGGTGCACCCGGAGGAAACCCACTCAGATGCAGGGAGAATGTGCAAACTCCACACAGATAGTCGCCCGAGGGTGGAATCGAGCCTGGGTCCCTGGCGCTGTGAGGCTGCAGTGTTAACCACTGAGCCACTGTGCCACCCAAAAGGGGGGCATGAAACAAACAGGGGTGCAAGGAATGAACGGGGTGGGGGCGCAGGCAAGGAGCGAATGGGGTGGGGGGGGGTCACAGAGCAAGGATGGGCTGGTAAGAAGCAGCGAGCTGATTGATTAGAATCAGCACTGAGTGAGTAGAAACTGAGATAGTTCCAGAGAAAACCCCAAAGAGCAGGGAATCTACATGAGTGAGGCTGATCCCCAGTGATGGAGTGGGGGGCGGAAGTGTTGGTGGGGGGGGGGGGGGATGTTGGTGGAGAGGGAGGGCACAGTGAAGAGGAGAGGGGGTCAGGGAGGAAGAGAGGGGGTGGGAGGAAACAGAAGAGTGGGGGAGCAAAGAGAGAGGAGAGGGTGGGACAGCACGGGGTGGGAGGGAAAAGAGATTCAAGCCCAGACTAACATACCAGGATGAAAGACCATGGTCACTGTGTCCGGATCCAGTTTAAATCTAAATCAGACTTTAACAGTTTTGCAAACAGCGGGTATATGTCGCTGGTGCTGGTGGACGTGGCAGTGGCGGGCGTGTGTCACTGAGACTGCAGAGGGTTTGAGTAGTGCCTGGCTCTGAATCTGCCCTGTGTACTGCAGACAGAGGGCACTCAGGCAGACTCCCAACCACTACCCCCTGAGCTGGAGGGAGGGAGGGTGGGGGATTGTGTTAGGCTGGCAGACGGGCCGCACCCCCCACCCCAAGGCGCTCTATCAGGTACAGGCTCCCTGTTACTCATCACCCAGACTCTCCAAACCCCACCACAACTCTCACTGGTTTCCTGTACACTTCACGAATTCAGTCTGACCCAGGCTCAGGCACAAACCATCCCTGCGCATAGGTTTCTGTTCTGCAGACAGAAACATGCTGCTTTTCACATCCTACAATCTCCCAAAGCAGAAACCTTGCGGAATGCTATTTTAACCTGCTTTAACTGCTGGGTCAATATTC